>NC_056733.1:1532745041-1532845041 GCF_019279795.1 Protopterus annectens
AGAATATAATAATGTCCTGTAATCAGGACAATTGCTATGTCTTGATTATTTTCACAGTGTCCCTCACAAAGTGGGACAGGTGGTAGCCCTAAAGTCCCATCTTGGCCAATTGAAAAGGTGGCAAACCTATAATAGGTATGCAGTAGCATGACGCGGCCGATGGATGTGGCTCCCACAACCCAACTACTTGGTCTCAGTTCTCATGTATCAGCCAGATGGGAGCAGATTGTATGTGGAACACAGAAATATGATTAATTTACTGTACAGGCCTCTGATTCTGTACAGTCGAAAGCCATGCCGTCGCCTAATGTGCAGTGATTCCCGATACTGTAGTCATGTAGTCTGATGTAATAGGCATCACAAGGAGGGAGCAGATTGTATGAGGAACACGCAATTAATATGATTAATTCACTGGACAGGCCGCTGATTCCATACAGTCAAACGCCATGCCATCGCCTAATGGGCAGCCATTCCCGATACTGTAGTCAGGAGAGGCCTTAGGTCAACTGGTGCCCTAGGCAAAAGGGCACAACAGCACCCCCCCACCACCACACCAGCCAGTGCCCCCATCCTGGTCTACCTACACCAAATAAATACAGGTAAAGTGCCCCCACTAAATCGGCACCCTAGGCGGCAGCTTAGTTGGCCTATGCCTAAGGCCAGCTATGACTGTAGTCATGTAGTCCAATGTGATAGGCATCACAAAGCGGGAGCAGATTGTATGAGGAACACACAAATATGATTGATTCACCAGACAGGCCGCTGATTCCGTACAGTCGAACGCCATGCCGTCGCCTAATAGGCAGCTATTCCCGATACTGTATTCCTGTAGTCCAATGTAATAGGCATCACAAGGTGGGAGCAGATTGTATGAGGTACACACAAATATGATTGATTCACTGGACAGGCCGCTGATTCCATACAGTCGAACACGATGCCGTCGCCTAATGGGTGGCCAGTCCTGATACTGTAGTCATGTAGTCCGATGTAATATGCATCACAAGGTAATATTGTGGTCCTTGCTCCCACCCAGGGTGTGAGTGACAGATGCAAGCACCAATGTCGGTGCATTTGCAAGTGTGGGAGCAAGCAGGTGTAAGCGTGTTTGGTTACCAGTATGCGAGTATTGCACTGGTAAAGCAATGTAGAGGCTAACCGAGTGTAAGAGGCTGTAGAGCACGCAAACCCACGCCCACCCATTCCCAAATGCTTTAATGTGCCTTACTCCCTCTGTATCCAATGGGCTTATTCTGCCCTGTAACCAAATAAATGTCCTTTGCAAGGGTCAGAACCAGGACCCTGTGCACACAGCTAATGTGTATTACCAATATACCATGGCAGATATACAGACAATGGACAGTACCACAAACATATCATACAGCACAGTCATTCAACAGTATAGGAATGTATCCCATCATGTAGATGTATATGTGAGAGTTTATGTCCAGCATATAGGTATATACATATATAGAGATGTATCAGGAACATACCATGTGGCAACACAGCATTACAAATGAATGAAACGGGAAACACAAGGGATGCCTGTATTATATAGTGGTGTTGCTCTATGTGATCACAAGACTCCCTCAGACAGACATGTGTCAGTCATACATGCAAATAGTTGTACATTGGCTGTATACATCACTCTGTGCATGTAATGTACATTAATCAACAATACCTGTCCAATCATTATGTGTGAACAGTACTCTTGCAAGTTGCTGTGTGCAACATCATCATCATGATAAAGGTAAATGGGGTAACCATAGATGGACCGGTAGTGTTGTGTGTACAATGGGGTCATCCTCATCATGTGTACCTGGACCATGTAGGAGTGATGTGCATACTAGGAATGTGCATGTGAGGGACAGGGGTGAGGATAACAGGAGTATGTTGTGATGCATATTACAAGAGTTTCATGTGTCCAGTGGGGCACGTGTGTGTAATGGACAGCTATGTATAGGGCAGATGTTGTCCTAGGAGCCGATTGGCCTTATGTGTCCATAGGTGAGGGTCAGATGTTGGGAAGGAGTGTAGGTATGGCCGTGGAGGATAGGTAGGATCACAGAAAAGACAGCATACAGTGTTTGTATATAACACATGTGGGGAGGATACACCCTGGACGGGGATGGGTCTTAGACATTCAAAAGCCCATGGGAACAGGGGGATGGAGGTCCCCAGCCATGGGCAACTGCACTGCACCTACACAGCTGCAAAGGAGGCAGTGCTGGGGGCTGTCCAGGAGGGGCAGCATCACCCTGTAAATGTGACACTCCACCCTTGAACTGGTGTATCTGACTTCATAACCCCTTAGGGAGCCACCAATGCAACATGTCCGGGACCACACAACAGCAGATATGTACCTGTCTGGTCCCACTCCCAGGGGGACATGCACCAGCCTCAGTGGTGGTACCACCAGAAGGTGGTGCAGAGCCAACAGAGGTTGATGTCTATGACTGGGCCCCAGATGTGTTAGGGCCTGGTGCCATGGTCAGCTGAAGTTGGACAGGAGGTTCTGCCAGGACCTACCAACCCAAACCCACATATGGCTTAATGATAGACAACAGCATACAGGATTACCTAACACAGTATGCATAGATATCACCAGCAACCCAACACAACAGATGGTATACATTTGCAGAGGGAGCACAACATATGCATATATACTGCATGCCAACTGTACAATGTGTATTAGACATGTGGCCGCAGCTATGAACAGTTGCCCATCATTGGCTTGTCACTGGGAACCCCACACAGTGTCTGTCATACCACTGTCTCATGTGACACATGTCCAGTCAGGGATGCGATGGCAGTAACACATCCCTATCATCATGTACTGTCTGCAATCCTCACACCATGCTTCTGCTGTGCACATATGTGTGTTCCGTGTATAACACAGGAAACAAATGGTCACACACACTGACCAGTTCACAGATGGCCCTACAGATGGGGGTTGCTCATGAACAGAGTGCTGTCATGTCTGTATTATAACATGCAGAATAGCCATTACCACACACATGTTAAACAGGCAGTAGTCTCAATGCAGCATAGCTACACTTACATGCTGTAGTCATGTGTGTGGCACATCACCCTCCTGCCTTTAGGCTATTTACCACTGTGGAAAATGATTGAGGTACATCCAGATATCATCTGTGATGCTGTGTCAGAACACCACATCCAGGTACCACTCACAGTGACTGTCATGGCCAGATAACAACATGTTCCCCTAGATAGTGTACTGTGTTGAGGAGGACTGCAATAGGTGCAGAGGCTGTGTTGAGGAGGACTGCAATAGGTGCAGAGGCTGTCACCTGACCATTTCCATCACTTACAATACACATGCTGCTGCTGTGCAGGTGTACACCTTCACTTCCACCAGAGAGTGTGTGAGTGGGACAGGCAATGTACACCAGGGAAGGGCTTGTAGACATAACCATAAGCATCATCTGCCGCATGCCGGACAGTACAGGGGTCAACCCCCTGACTACTCATTACTATTACATGTGCATGACATTACTACATGTGCCACAGAGGCGACATGTTGCTGTGCTGTAAGAACATATGTGTGTATGTGAGTGACATCTGCAACAGATATAGTAGACATACATTAGGTGTGGCACACATTTCTGTCCACATGAACGGATGCCATTGTCACCACAAGCACACTCTCTAATGGACACGCAATGACACCTTTTCCAGGGCCACAAATACACAACGTAACTACTTAGTTTGCACACTGCAGTAATGCACAGGACCACATGCACCACAGGGGATATCTGGAGGTTCTATGGGCTAGGGCATGTGAAAGTGCTTGACAACTGTTGGTATGCCAATGAGGTTTATACTGGGAGTGACTGTGGTTGGGAGCATCACAAACCACATGCAGACACAGGGTGCCAGTACTGGCATGCAGGTATGCATTGCTCCATGGGTGTGTAGTGGTTGGCTGTGCAAGATGGCTGTACAAGGCTGGGTGAGGGGTAATCCTTGGCATCGCATCACCCGACAATGGTGTGCAGTGCAGGGGTGTAGTGTCTGCAATGTCCCACACAGATGGGTACTGCATTATCTGGCCTGACATCCTGGTTACCAATGTGTTGGGCCATAGCTTTGCAATGCATGCCATGTCTGTGTTTGATAGTCCTTCACATGGGCATTTCCTGGGATGTGCATGTCCCACAATACTGTACAGTGACATGTACAGGTATTCCTGGTTTGGCAGACACATGCTGTGTACACAGCCTTATACCCCGATATGCCAATACTGGCTTGGTGTGGTGAAACCTGCTTATAGTGAGCAGGTCATCCTTGCACCAGCATGGATAGTATGATACAGGTATTCCGTGGTGTCAATGGCACGGGTCCATAAAGGGCACATGTGTACAGCATTGTCTGGCCTTTGTGGATCACATTTGATGGCACCACATATGTTGCAGGCATTCAGTGTGGAACATAGTGAAGGCACAATGTCCGCATATATGTGCCTATTGTACCACTGTACAGGGTGCCATGTCCTCTGCAGGCCACTGCATTCACACCATGCCTACTATCTGTCCTCAATGTGCATGGTACTAGCAACATAGCAGGATATCCTAGGCAAGTTTGTTTGTGCATGGCACATGGGTGCGGGACATATACCGGGTACTAGTAGAGCTGCATACTTAGTTCACCAGGCCTTTTGCCAGATGTCTGGGTATGGCATGCCAACACAGTCCCATGGCTGACTGACAGCTGTACTCCTCATGAGGTGGCCAATGTGTCATAAGACGGATACCATATAGGAAAACTACAAAACCCACTCCCAAACATGTCCAATGGTAAGACAATCACCGCCACCTCTACACAGGCTCTGACAAACACACACTTGCCATCTCCTGTATACAAACCTCTACCGTATCACACTGAAGCAATACACATTTAGGGAATGCACTACAGCAAATACTACAAAGCACTGTACTTGTCTCACAGAGGCAGATACACACACACACACACACACACACACACACACACACACACACACACACACACACACACACTCGGCATGTCTGGGATTAGAACACCGACCTAACTACTTTACCACACTATAGCATTACACAGTTACAGAACGCGCTACTGAGATTACTGGGGCACAGCACTCCCAGAGGTGTATTTGTAGGTGGGTGACATCATCAGCCTTACAAAAGGTGGGTATAAGAAATGTATGGAGTGTGAGCAGTTTAAAAGCATTACACAGTCCTCAGGCAGATAGGGACACACACACACACACACACACACACACACACACACACACACACACACACAAACGGCAAGTGTGGGACTAGAACACCAACCTAACTACTTTATTATACTACAGCATTACACAGTTACAGAACGCGCTACCAAGATTACTGGGACATAGCACTCCCAGAGGTGTACTTGTAGATGGGTGACATCATCAGCCTTGCCAAAGGTGGGTATAAGAAATGTATGGAGTGTGAGCAGTCTAAAAGCATTACTCAGTCCTCAGGCAAATGGGGACACACACACACAGCAAGTGTGGGACTAGAACACCGACCTAACTACTTTATTACACTACAGCATTATGCAGTTAGAGAACATGCTACCAAGATTACTGGGACACAGCACTCCCAGAGGTGTATTTGTAGATGGTGACATCATCAGCCTTGCCAAAGGTGGGTATAAGAAATGTATGGAGTGTGAGCAGTCTAAAAGCATTACTCAGTCCTCAGGCAAATGGGGACACACACACACAGCAAGTGTGGGACTAGAGCACCGACCTAACTACTTTATTACACTACAACATTATGCAGTTACAGAACGCGCGACCAAGATTACTGGGACACAGCACTCCCAGAGGTGTATTTGTAGATGGGTGATGTCATCAGCCTTGCCAAAGGTGGGTATAAGAAATGTATGGGGTGTGAGCAGTCTAAAAGCATTACTCAGTCCTCAGGCAAATGGGGACACACACACACATACATGGCAAGGGTGGGACTAGAACACCGACCTCACTACTTTTTTACACTACAGCATTACGCAGTTACAGAATGCGCTACCGAGATTACTGGGACACAGCACTCCCAGAGGTGTATTTGTAGATGGGTGACATCATCAGCCTTGCCAAAGGTAGGTATAAGAAATGTATGGAGTGTGAGTAGTCTAAAAGCATTACTCATTCGTCAGGCAAATGGACACACACACACACACACACACACACACACACACACACACACACACACACACACACACACACACACACACACACACACACACACACACCAGTGGTGGAAAGGGGACACCTGCCTATTGACAGATTACTATTACAATACTACATACTTATGAGTCATGCCACACAGACTACATATTTCAAGGCTGTAATTATGACCTTCTAGGAATGCGGACATCAACAGGGATGCTGGCAGTTAAGATGTACATACCTGTGAACCTGTGTGTTTAAAGTAGGAATCCATCCTGACCTGGAGTATGCCCATCTGTGGAATGGATGATTACTACCACTATACAGGGTTACAATGGCCATGCCCATACACAGAGGAACATAACCAACACAAGGTGTCACTGGGCATGCTCACAAACTTAGTAGCACAGGGCTGTTCGGAATACACTATGTGTCCATCTATACAAGGATATACTGGGCATGCTCATGCACTTAGTAGCACAGGGCTGACTGGGACGCACTCTGATTCTAAACATGGAAGGCCATAGTGGCCATGCTATTACAGGTAGATGTAAAGAACACATTGTAATGGGCTCTGGTGTTAGTAGTTGTCATCGTTAGCAGGAACGCTGCTCTACCTATATTTGACACAGGTCTTTTACACAACATCTGCTGTCGTTCTGGGATGACATGGCTGACAGTAGACAAGCCTTTGACACATATCACATGCATTCATGATTCAAAGGAGTGGGGATAATACCCAAGTCGCATCCGGCCACACAGTACCATTCCAAGGCAAATGTCCTAAACACAGGATAACTCCTTGACACCTACAAGACAACTGCATTGTTTTCTTATGCTAACCAGTGCTAGATGTGTAGCATCCATAATCACAGCTGGTCACTGTAGATCCAACAATGGGGAGTACTGACATCTGTGCAATGAGGAACACCTGGCTGATGGCTCTGTAGTGCACAATAGCACTACCACCATATACCTCAGAACCTAGCACTACCACCATATACCTCAGAACCAGACATGTGGGCCATAACACAGGTACGGACAGCTCCAGGTGGTGTCCCGACATACATAAAGGTGACTCACATGTACTGACCATTACCTCCATGAAAGGCATCACAGATGAGTCATGTGCAGGACACAGTGTCACATGCTGCATTCTAGGATGTAAACCTCAGACACCACCATGTCCTCGGACCACCAACACACATCCATACATGTTGTAGGACATATAAGAGTACACCACCATGTGACCCTTGACCTGTGGACTGTACCAAGCTCTACATCAACTGTAGAGAGTACCCATGTACTGACACAGTTGCATCATGTGTTATGCAATGCAATGATACCACTGTCTGTAACCAGGTCAGCTGTACACATACCAGGGTCCCTCGGTACTTTCCACCATTATCAGATGACTGTTGCTGTACACCAGTACACACCCTTATGTATGGATATGACATACATGTACCTGCCCTGGGTATGTACATGCCACACACACAACATACATGTAAATAGCATAGCTGCTGTTGTCCTTTGTGCAAACAGGTGGCTACAGCCATTACACACATGCACATGGAATGTAGGTCCATGGCTGCTGAATGCTAACAGTACATAAGGTGTGATATCAGTGTTAACAGAGGTAACATTCACTCTGTACTGGTCAACCAATACACCCATCATATCATACAACAGTCCATGTGTCATGTATGTCATTACACATGTCCACCAATTGCAATGCCTGCAAACATGCCCAAATGTCAGGATTGTAGGACCTACACACCTGTACATGTAGTGTTGTGCATTCAGATAACATGTGTGTGCAGTTGCTGATGTATGCAGATGATGTGCATCCTAGTACATCATGCAGTTGCAATGCAGCCTCAACATTGCCAACTGTATGTGGTGATATGCTGAATGTACAGAAAAATGTACCTCAGGTATGGACAGATGTGTGGAAATAACTAAGTGGTGGAGCACCATTGCAGATGGATGTTTGCTGTGGACAGCTCACAGGTTTGTCACAAATGGTCCTACAATAACTTTTGTAACTGGTAAGGAAAGTTTTCCTTAAATGAAGGACATAACGCACAACATAGACAGCGGTCAGGGTGACAGCGAAGGTAAATCACTTGACACCTGTTAATAGTTTAGACGTCCCATGTGCATATATCAGCACTGTTGCTACAGGAAGGGTCAGTACAGTTTGTAATGCATGCAGTACTGCTGTACGGCTATCATGAGCTAGGCAGGTCTGAGATTCACAGTACTGGCATGTGTGGTTGCGTGTGTGTCCATATATGTCACATATGGTGGGGAATACATCTGAATTGTTACTCTGCTGTACACTAGTGTACACATCTGTACAGACTGCAATGTAGAAAGCAGGACATAGGCAGGGGCGTGTATCTCACACATGTGAGGAATCTGTATGTGTGTGACATAGGAGTATTCAATACTGAATGCAATAGTGTGTGTATGTAGGGCTGTCTGGTCCCTGTAGTGAGGATGTATGTTACCATACTAAACTGATAAGACCCCTCCCCCATCCAGGCAATGCATTCTACTATCTGTGTTGATGTTCCCGATCTTAAGCCATACTGACTACCTGTACATGTGTATTCTCTGTGACACATCATGTAGGTGCACAGTACTGTAATGATGATTTGCACATAGGCAGGGGTCCTCACCACACCAGTAGCAACTGTGTGCGAGTGTTTGTTACTGTGTCAGTGAATCCGTGAGTGTGTGGGTGTGTTACTGTGTCACTGAATACATGTGTGTCAATAACTGAGTGTGTGGGTGCAGTTGTGTGTTGGCATCCTGTCATGGGAACGTGTATTACTGATTCCCAATGAGGCATCACACTTCCCACTGGCCTCTACCCTTGTAATCAGCTAGACCACTCTCTTACCTCACCACTCTATGTAACTGTACCTGTGATGTCACCCTTTATGGATGTCACATCTGTAGCCACAGTAGCTTAATACACAGCTATCATGCTCTTGGATCAGTAGACATGTTTGGAATGTGGGACATTCTCACTGGTATGTGGCAGCTACATGGTGCATGCTGGTATATTCATACATACCTGTAAGTAGTCCACATTGACATATGGGACACTAACTGCAAACACTGACATCCAGGGGCACGTGCAATTAGAACTGAAGGAAGACAGCAGAACATCATGACCAACATGCAGTTACTGTTGTTACACAAGGCACATACTGTTAACAGTACGAAATGCATTGTACACCTGTAGTACATGGTATTTCTGCTGCCTGTCAACAGTACTCAACAATTGTAAACTATACTTATCTTCCTAGTCTGTTCACCCTGTGCATCAGATCATATGAGCATGTCCCTGCACCAATGGTGTGGATGTCAGGGATGCGGCAAAGGCATCATCATATGTACAGGGTAATAATGTTTGCCAGAGGCCTAGGCTGCCCCATTGGATGACATCATGTGTATGGGTTAGGGCCTTTGATCTAATTGGGCGTGTGTAGATGTTATGCATTTGTGTGTTGCGGTGCCCTACATATGTTTCCAGTGTATGCATGTATATATGCACACAGTTCTGCCATGTGTCTGGCCTACACAGGGGTATTACTGACAGCTGCAGACTGTACAGGTATACCCCATGTGTCTGGCCTACACAGGGGTATTACTGACAGCTGCAGACTGTACAGGTGAGGTTTTACAGTTCACGGTGTTCAGCCATGGACATGTGACCTGTGCCTGCCAGGGGTTGCACGGGCACTACCAGGCAGAGGTGCAGATTGGATACTGTCTGATGTCACTTGTCCACTGTAACCATGTGCTTGTTGGGACCATCCCAGGCCACATGCACATGGCCTGCTGTGTCATTGTGTGGACAGCACAGCACCAGATGCACTGCTGCTGCTACCACCACTATGGGAGCGGACATGTGAAGTAGCTCATACACGTAGATCTGAAACAGGTGATGTAGCAGACCTACATCCACATGCCCGACGCCTCACTCCTACCAGATGTTCCAACACAGACAGCTCACGCTCGCGGATTGTCATGCCATGGTCAAGGACTCCAACCATGTCACCCAATCATCTTTCCAAAGCTTCAGCAATCTGCTGTTGAGCATTAAACATTGCCTGGATGTTGTTTAAAGAATGGACAGCAGCTCTCTGAAGCCTCTGATCTTCTCTGTTGTGCCATTCAGCACATGCCTGTGCCTCCATTACAGCCTGAAACATGCATCTGGTGACACCAGCTGCTGCGATCTGTCTTGCAGGAGCATGTTGGCCAGAGATCCTCCTATGAGCAGCACTGGCCATGTGCCTGTGTTGGGGCACCACCAGTCAGTTGGCTGACACCATGGTGTTTAGGCACACCTTCCATAGCCCCGACTCTTTCCTGTTTCAAGCTACCACACACCAACTGTCCTTCATCTATGGCCACTGGTGATGGGGTATGTGCAGGCATGGGATCTGTGTATGGGGATGAGGGGGATATAGCTGGAATGGCAACCAATGGCACAGTTTCAGCCCCTGACAACTCTGCCTGTGACTCAATCATGCATTAATCATCACTGCTAGAGTCTGTGGGGACAATAACATCAGATGTACTGCAGGAGGGCAATGCACCTACATAACCTGTGAGGGCAGATAAGAACTATACATTACAATCTATACAATAGACACACACATACATGTGATATGACAGTAGGCATGCAACATGCATGTGATAAGGCAGACGGCATGCAGCGCAGGCAATAATAGTGGTAGTTATCATACATCCCTAGGTCACACACAACAGCATGCATGTGTCATAGCAGATGTCATGCAAATTACATAATCATAGTAGTAGTTAGCATACATCCCTGTGTTACACCATGTAGACCAGCACAGGTTAACAGTACACCTGCCTGATGTGTGGCATTTGACCTTAACAATCACATGTAGTATGACATGATCTGCTGATGTGTGCAATGACATGCATATATGTTTAACACAATGGTGTCCTGTCAAATATACAGTGGGGCAATGGTGTCCCAATGCAGTGTTGTCTGTCCTCCCTACAGATATACTGCACATTTAGCTGATGCACATGGCCTTTGCAGGGAATCATGAGACGTCTCTATTGCTATACAGTGTGAGTTACAGACACAGTTCATAGCCATGACTGTGTTTGGATACAATACATATATATTGTGGAATGTGACCCACGTCACTGAGGTGTATACACACTAAACCATGATGTGGAAGTTGTGACACAGGTCACTGATGGGTAAACGGAAGACACCCCTGCACGTCTGCAACCATATTGCTGCTGCCTGGCAACTATGGCCAGACATGGCAAACACATTGGTACACCATGTCCCACATGACATCTGTGTACCACACACACACACACACACACACACACACACACACACACACACACACACACACACACACACACACACACACACACACACACGGAGCAAGTATGACATTGATGTCTGACACCAGCAAGGGGAACGTACTGTATCTGCGGGCTGATGTGGATACTGTGCAGGTGACTACTGTCATGGTTGTGACACCCTCAAGATGTTCAACACATCTCATGTGTTGGATTGATATTATACCTACACAAGATGTGCACAGGCCTGTAGGATGTCTAGTGTTCCACATCTGCAATATAACCATTACACAAAGGCCATAGTTGGACCATGTGTAGCCATTGTATGACAGGGTGTACACACAAGCACTTCACGTCTACTGTGTGTGTTGCTCCTTGTCTCTGGCCATCCTCCATGGCCATGTGTGTACATGTGTTGGCCAAATTATTGTGACAGGCATCTGTTTCACATGTCTGTGTTGCCCCATATGGCATACACCCATAAATGTCATATGCTCCACTGAAGACAGGGTTTTGCAGACAAAGGGTGGTATGTGGGATATGTTTTCATGTTAGGTAGACAGTGTTGCAGCCAGGCCACTAGATGTCATGGATGTGTCAAGATAGCACATCACATTGTGTGACATTCATAGCAGGGCTATGATCCACATCAGTGAATCCTGTAGGCTGGCCATACTCCAGCCCACTGTGTAGTACTGTTTGTATTCCCCACATGTGTAGTTCTGATCTGGAGTACATGTCCCTACAGTAAACAGCACCTACACCATTGTATGCACAGCTGTCCACACATCTGGCAATGACAGTTTGTGAGGATTCATGTTGGTGAGATGATTCACATAGTTTGCAAGTGTTGCACATGGGTAGGCATTGTGATGCATTGCAGGTCTCACCTGCATATTGTGACAGGGCCATACATTATGTGTACATGTTGTAAATGGACACATGGCAGATAGATCTGTGCATTAAGATTCTTGATAAATAATAACGGTCTCACCTGCAATGGGCTGCTATTGCAGCAGAATGCCAGAGGTACCTAAATAGGAGTAACACAGCAGTATGAGCATTATCCATGGCTGTATGATGGCTACAAGGTGCAATGTGCATGTTAACACATACACCAGTACATTAGACTATACTATGGTGTATGCACATGTGTGAATATATAGAGTAGCATACTATAGTATGTGGCATGTGTGTATACATGCCTTGCATATGATGTTACATTACATATTGTACAGTGACACATGCAACTATACAGAATATAGGTTTTACAGGTGCAGTACTGACTTACCAGGCAACTCCAGGCTCAGTTTTTGAGAGACACCCACCTCCACAATATCAGCTAATGCTTGTGGATGTGGTTCTGCAGGTGTCTCCAGGTTGGCCAGTAGCTCCTTGGTATGTGTGAGTGGGAGCTGGGTTGGTGGTCCACCACCTGTTGCACCTTGTTCCCTGGTGATTGCATTCACACGCTGTTTTGTCCATCTAATGAGGTCTGTACAGTGTCTGTGCATCTGCTGGTATGTGCGGTTGTGGCCACCCACATCATAAACCCTCCTGTGAAGTTCCATCCACAGGGCATCCCGCTGCTGTGCATCCTGTGGCATATGGCTGAACAGGATGTCATGATTGTCAAGTAGGTATGGGATGACAGCCTCATCGTCCAAGCGGGTAAAAGGGGGTAGCCTTGCACGTGGCATACCTGGAAGACATAATGATGGAGACAGGTCACAGTAACTCACAGAGACATACAGAGCTACAGCTGAACATACATGTGTATCACATTTATTACATTTAAATAGTTGTATTTGCAAACCTACATGACACTGATGTGTTTGTGTTACACACATGTGACACTCAACGGTGAGTGGATATTATTACCATATATATGTGTGTGTGTGTCACCTGATTACATTGCTCATACTGTATGTGGATGCTGTCTTGATGTGGGCATGTCTGTTTACCTGTACTGGTGTTCCTACCTATCAGCACATGGCTGGATGTGTCCACATTAATGCAGTCGACCTTGATGCTGTGTATATGTCACATATAAAGACTTACACTGCCTTAACAGACATGACCTGTGACCCTGCAGACTTGCTCACATAAGGTTTTACATGTATGTGTTCTGCCATATACATCTACACAGCACTGTACAGCAATTCAACATCCTGCCATGTATCACCTGTGTTGCACATGTGATACACATGGGACACTGGCTAGCCAGATGGTATTTGCAGGGATGGATATCAACTATAGCATGTACAGTCAAAGTCAACTAGTGGGCTATATGCCATGGGCCATGTATGAATCTATGATGAAAAGTTACCTGGCAGTAGCTGACAGGTGGGTCTCTGGGGCCAGGTGGAGCAGTGCCACATTACTGATCCACAGGGTTAAAGATACATTTACCATGCGGTCATCACACCATGTCTGAGAGGGGAGCGATGTGCAGCTTTGACAGACAGGAATGCTTAGTATGGCAGGACTATGTAAAGTGTATGGGACAAGGATATGTCCAGCATGTGGATGGTGGATGTCCATGAAGTATGTGTTTGAGATCAGGATGTGTACATGTAGCATGTCCAACATCACTGGGTTGGACATGGATTTATTCAGGGTATGCATCATGCTACATAGTGGAGATAGGGAATGTGAAGGCTGGTATAGGCCATCTGCACATGGCCAATACCTCTTAATGGAAATATGTGATCTGATATGGGTCACTTGAGTGTTGTGTATGGCTGGACAATGATCTCTAAATTCATGGATGGCATGCTGTCATTATTAGGGTTGCCACATATGACGACCTGAGAGGTGTGGTGATGTAGCTGTCACAGGAAAGACAACTGCCCAGCTGCATCCCTTGCACACAAGTGTCCATTATGCTGACCACTGCCTAGGTGGTAGTTCATGGATACTGGGTTATTAACATAGGGGTGACAATGCAATATGTAGCTGTCAGATTGTGGCCATATGTCACACACAATTCACCCACAAAGCCCCTTCTGTATGTTGTCCACAACACTCCTGAGTCGGCTATTGCTCCTATGTCATAGTCATTTGGATACTTCAATAGGGAGATGCCTTCTGTTTGTCTGTGAGGTATTAACTACAATGAGGGGGAACACAATTCATTAATCCTGACTTACTATAGCTGCCACTGGTGTGATGAGCATGTATTATTCAGACACCTTCTGTAGTGTTGGTTCTGCGAGCAGTCTCGTTGCAAAACACTCCTGTGACATAGGAATGTACATCTAGTATACCGAGTGTAGGTGGTACACAGTATGTGTGATGATGTCCTATGACCTGGCAAGGTTATGATATGCAGTGTGAAATCAACCTTAATGTCATCTACTGCTGACATCAATTATTTGATCAAGGTTCATGGCCTTCCAGACCAGACTCAGCAGGGTAGTAGTGCAGTACTTCCCATTATCAGTGGTGTCTCCCCTTTTGTGGGTTGTGATACCTGTTGGTGTGCACCATTCAGTGTGTACACAGCTTGACATGGAGCTATGTTTTACATGATGTGTATGTGGAGAGCATCTTGTTTTGCCATATGTGTATGATACAACCTGTGATGTGGACAGGTCCCATGCAGCCTGAGTGCAGCTTGTACTTGCATAGTTGTGGGTACAGGGGCCCTGTGGTGTACATGGATATATGATTGTGTACCTGTTGGAGGGATGTGTGTTTATGTTATCCAAGACCCTATCTGGATTGCTTATTCATGCTCAGCACTTGTTCAGAACTTGTAAGCACTATGTAAGCTAATAATTACTATAGCACTCAATCTTCCTCATTACCTAGAGGTAATCAGGTTTTGTACATACATTTCTCACTTGCTTAGAGTAAAATAGCTCTTGTACTCACTTTCCTCACTTATCTAGGGGAAAGTAGTTCTATATTCAGGCATGTCCAAGAGTCAACTGCCAGTGTTCTCACCTGTCTATCTGATGAATCTGGACACCTTGAGGCAATGTACACATATAAGCACTTACACGAGTGCATGGATTGTGCTATCCCTAATAGAACCAAGGTGATATACTCCTAATTAAGGAAACCAATCTGGTGGTCCCCTGCTTTAAACAAACAGTACTACAGGAGGAAGACACTGTTGCAAACAAGAGTGCAATCCCATGCATGGAGGAGCTCCCTGGACAGCCTCAGTAAGAAGGTGAGATCCCTTATAAGATCCTCCAAAGCTAGCTATGAAAACAAAACCGCCACTAATTCCAACAACAACCACAAAGCATTCTATAGCTATGTCACATATCTCGATGTCAGCACCCAGATCTGCTCTGAGTTACAGCACAAAGGCATAAACATTACAGAACCAACTGATATTGGCAACATCCTGGCAGATAGGTTCAGTGCTATCTTTCCCCCTCCCCCTCCCTCTCAAAGCTGCACAATCTAAAGCCAATATCACAGCATCCATGGGACCAGACAACATCCCAGGCTGCATTTTACATGAACTGCAGAATGTACTGGCTACCCACCTATGCACCATGTTCAATAATAGCCTCACATCAGGCTTATTGCCCCCCGAATGGCACACAGCAACAGTTATCCAACTCCACAAAGGTGACACCACAATGGACCATGGGACCTATTGCCCTATAGGCCTGACTAACCTTGTCTGCAAGGCTATGGAGCACATCATGGATCTCAGTCACAGAGATTGGGTACCTCCAAACCTTTGACCCCTCCAAGTTTGGCATTGTTAAGGGCAGACCATGCCTCCTAAACCTGGTGGACTTCTTAGAGTCAGTTACCAAGGCATTAGATGAGGGTAAGGAGGTCCACACAGCCTACTTAGATATCTCATAGGTTTTCAACACCATTCCTCCTTCTGGTATTATCAACATACCCAGCCACCTGAACATTAACCCCTACGTCATGTGATGGTTTGCAAAGTGGCTCATGGACAGAACCCACCCAGTGGGAGTTGCGCACCCTAGGTCTGACTGTATACCCGTTACAAGAGGCATCCCCCAGGCCTAAGTCCTAGGACCCCTCATGCTCAGTATATAATTCTCTGATGTACAGACAAGCACAGGAGGGCTTTGGCTGAAAAGGTTTGCAGACAACTGCAAACTAGGGGACATAATTGTTTCCCCAGCTGTTACAGACACCCTCTGGAAGGGTCGCACTGATCTGAATACCTGGTGTCAATATCATGGCCTTAAGCTGAATGCATAAAAGTGCATAGTCACCCCCTTTGGATATAACTAATTACCTGTGGACTACCACATAAGTGCTAGTCCCCTACATACAGTAAAGGTAATAAGGGATCCGGGAACCCCAGTAGATAGCAATCTCCTTCGATACTGATAATGACAAGGTGGTTAGAATGTCCTTCTTCATGGCCCCTCTAATCTCTAATGGGTTTACATCCAGATCAAAAGAGGCCATTGTGCCTCACTACTCATGACTTATTAGACACATTAAAGGATACAACACCCCATTTGGGATATACCTTACAAGACAACTGCAACAGCTTGGAAGACCCAATAGTACCACACCAAGAGGATTACTGACCTGAAACAAATGACCTATGCAACCAAACCTAAGAAACTCCAGCTGTAACTCCATTGCATACCACATATTCACAGGTGATCTCTGCTTGACATACAAGGCCCATGTCCAACTCAGTATTGCTGGATATGCGCTACCTAAACAGAGGCCCCTGAGAGCCACATGCTCTAGGGATATACACCTAACCACAACGATGACTAGGACGTGCTGTATGGATAGATTCCTGACCCGGACACTCCTCATGCTTTGTAGCATGATTCCAATGTACATCAGGCAGGGACCCCCACTAGCACTCTTCAAGGGAAACTTTGACGTGTGGATGGGAGACAGACATGTACCCCAGGGATCACTACAGTGGCTCTGCTGGACAGAGGCACAGGGAACTAAGGGCTCTGCTGTTCAGAGGCACAGGGAACTAACCTATGGGGGTGGCGAAAGCCAACACACTCTAGTTAGGCTTATAAATACCCTTGGTAAGACAGCCTAGTACCTACCTTTGCACTTATTATATGTCTTATGTGCATGGGTAGTTAACTAGCTCTTCCATTTTACTTTGCTATCATGCTGATAAACTGTCGGGTGACTAAAAGACATATGTATCCTGTTATTGTGTATTGTAAATGCCAGTAGACATAACTAATGTCTGCCTAACATAACAGTAATGCTATGTAACTTGTAATACATATCTGCCTACGGTACTGTACATTACACAGTTATTGGCACAATATCCCACAATGTAGATCATAATTGTACAGTGGGCCAACCTTCACCATGCTATTCTCAGTAATACACCCATACATATGGCTACTGTTACAATATATCAACATATACTATCCCCTGTTATAGCACATACTTATTGGACCAGCCCTGCCACTGACAGTGGCTGGTGAGGATTATTTGTGCTCAAAGCCATTATATAGCATCCCTTGTGGTGTTTGACTTGTGACCTACAGCAGTACACACAAATACTACAAGCGTTACTATGCTCAACAATACATCACTACAAGATAACTGTTTCCACTATATGGATTGTGTGCACTTTAAATACTACAGAAAAGGTACTAAATACACAGACATACTTACTGTTCTACATACCTTATTAGTAACCTGAGGTGTCGTTAACTGTTGATTCAATCCTTTTCAGTTTGTGTTTCAATCTTCTTTGTAATGTTCTGCTGGTATATACGGATGGTTTGAATGTGTGATAACCCATCCTTTTCTAGTTAAAATTCTAGTTACATATTGGTAACATGTGGTATCCTGACCACCAATTGGTGTTCCAAAGTAGTTAATTAGATGTACATCAGCTGTGCAGCTACTACATTAGCCGATACCATGGCAACAGTGGTGTATAACTGAGTACTCCTTTTGGGCGTTGTCCGTTTGCCTTACTTTCGAGGAAGACAGCCTGGATGTGTTGTTTGTGATGTATTTCAACAGCTATATGGAGACATACAGAGATATATTAGCTTCATGCCTCCCGTGGATTGTGTGTAATGGCTAGACGATTTTGTTCAGCTGTTATATTTCAGAACATTGCTACTTATGCAGGGTTTGTTTGTAACTGATACTGCAGAATTTTAAGTCTGGCAAGGATGTTTGGGCAGCTCAAGGCTGTATGGCTATGAATGAACTGTTATGTGGTTTACAGTGTGCTCACAAGACATCCTTGATTTGTTGTACAAGTGTAGCATACTGTGCTGTTGCTCAGTAATTGGTAACACATCCCGGTGTACACACAACCCTCTGAAACGGGATTAGTGCAAACAAACCCTGTAACATCAGCAGCTGTTCCATTGTATAACAGCAACTATTTCACATAGGGCCATGTTAGTGTGTCTCTGACAAGGTATGTTAAGGCTTCTGCAGATGTCGTACAGTGAGTGAATGATTTGTGATGTTATTACAGTTTGTATTGTAATTTGTTTGGGTGTGGGGGTGAAGTTGGTGGGTGTGCATAGCAGATGCAGGTGTGTAGGAACTGCTTTTATACATAATCGATATGTGCATGAGGGTTCCTTCCCTATTTGAACACCTATCCTTTAGTGGACTAATACTATGGTAATTGCAGGCTGATTCAGTAAGGCACTGTTATGTGATTCCTGTATAGCATGCAGGTGATGTTAGTCATTGAATCCTTTTGGAAAAACATCAGAATGTAATAAAGCATTGCTACATGAAAGCTGTGTATTTCAGTCATAGGTATTTGCAGTCATTTTAGTTGTGTTGGTGACTGACCCTCTTTGGCTAGGGTTGCCATCTTTTTATATGGCCATAGTGGGAAATTTTCAGGACACACATCAGAATTTACAGGCAGACACAAACCCATGGTCTGTACAAGGGATAGAACTTTTCTTTCTTGCCTAAATATAAGCTTATTCTTGTAGCAGTTTAGTTGCTTATCCTGTTTCTTGTAACATGTAGGTATTTTAGATACAGAAAGAACTATTGTATGCAACTATTACATTACATATGGGACATAATTATGTCTTACAATCCCAGGACATTTGCCACGTTTAATATATTTGGTCAGGACACAACCGCCCAAAGAGGGACTGCCCTCGCAAACTGGGACAGGTGGTAACACTATCATTGGCTCATGTCCATAGCACATATTTGTAATAGTGTATAGGCATATACTCTCCATATCCTTTGTTCATAAAGGTTGGTCGTGGTGGAATGTGTGATTGTTATGGTGCATGTTATACACATATATGAACACTTCAACCTCTGTATATGGGATACCTATGGAATCCCGAAATCACACAGTTCCGACGCACACATTACCAGTCCCAGACTCCCATACCCCACATTACCGATAGCGACAGTAACTCGCAAAAGTATTATGAACATGGAATACACACACACACAGACACACTGCTACCCACCACATCCAAACAAACAATCCTACACTACATATGAGCAGGTGGGCAAGCCCCCTACAACCCCCATGTAAGTGTCTGTGCTCCCCACACCCCCCTACCTTAATATTCTACCTCCTAGATCGTGCAAACAGATGCACAAAGCTAACCCACACCTGCACATTACAGTCCCCCAAGAACACACTCCACACCCAGAACACACACTTGCACACACTACAGCCCTCAGAAACACACTTACACACAGTAACCTACCTGAACCGCAACACCAGATGACTAACTGTCCCTTAACATTGTGATTTTACACCTCGCGCATCTGGTGTTTCAGTTCTATGTTTTTTTTTACCTTAAGCCTCGGGATTACGCACGTCAGTATGTAAAGCAGTCGGTATATGGTAGGTATCCCATTTATATGTACCTCCATGGTTATGTAAATGTTGTTAACCTATCTATATGTCTACATATATATATGTATATCCCCATATATCGACATATCTCTCTCTCTCTCTCCCTCTCTCTCTATATAGATGATGATGTATATATATATATATATATATATATATATATATATATATATATATATATATATATATATACATATATATATATATATATATATATATATATAGATGTATATATATATACATATATATATATATATATACATATATATATATATATATATATATATATATATATATAGATATATATATAGATATATACACCTTTCTTTGGGTACATGCCAGTTTGTCCTATTTTCTGTTTTATCCTTTCAGTATACACGACTGTTATTGGTACATCTCAGGTAGCTTAGTGGTATGTTATTGTAAAGATTGTGTACATGGTTGCGTGTTCTAATCCTGGCAGTGATATCTTACCTCTCAGAGCAGGCACTGGTAGTGCAAGGGTGATTAACGCACATTTCAGCGGTTTTGTGTTCCACATGTTTATTATTCTGTGGAGAACTACCTATATATGCAAGCTGTGTTTAAGGTATACTGTGTAACATGTAAACATCTGAGAAGATTCCTGTCAGGGATACTCCCCATTAATTGGAACTACATCCCTGATTACATTATACAAAACTCCTCACTAACACTCCAGGGCATCCTTGCAGAGTGGGTGGGGAACATTGGATACACCCCAGGGATCCCGCAATTGGCTCTGCTCCACAGAGGGACAGCCAGTTAATCGATGGGGTGCCGACAGCAGACACTTGTTGCCTATGCTTATGAGTGGCCTCAGCAGTTGATCATGTACCTACCTATGTATCTATGAACCTCTACATACAGTATGGACACATGCTGATAGCTTAATTTACTGTTCAGGTATTGACTTACCTTGTGCCAATGGCAGTTGTGTGTACAATAGTTGAGGGCTACCTATGTAGGATGCACACAGTAGACCACCTATACATGACAATTTACAGGTGGTTGTGTGTGTGTGCCATCCATGTTTGCTATGTGTGCAGGTGGAGAAGGGTGTCAGTCCATGAGTGCCTACACTTTCAGTGTGTGTGCTATACATTCCCTCTTTGCCAAGGCATTGGCATACTGGGCATGCCTTCGTCTGCCTACTGGGGCTAGCACAGGGTGTTCTTGATCTGAGTCCCTCTGTGCCTGTGGGTCCCTTGGCAATGGTGGTGGGCTGGGAAGGCCTTCACCATTCTGTCCCTGCTGCAGCTGTTTCCACAGGATCATATTGTGTAGCATGGCACATACTATGAAGATGTGGGCACACATGCTTGGAGAGTACTGCAAGGCTCCACCAGATATGTCCAAGCAATGGAACCGTGATTTCAGCATCCCAAACACGAGCTCTATGATGATTCTGGTTTCTGCGTGTGCCTCATTATGGCATTCTTGCATGGCTGTGTGTGCATTTCTGATGAGAGTCATCATCCACGGTCCCAGTGCATAGCCAGCATCCCACACCAGGTGGCCATATGGGATGTCCCCCGTGGCAAATACCTGATACAGCTGTGAGGCATGCCAGATGTGGGAGTCGTGATAGCTTCCGGGGCTGCCAGCACACACATCCATGATAATGCCCTGGGCATTGCACATGACCTGGCAGTTGAAGGAGGGGTATCCCTTGTGGTTTATGTAGTGCCTACCCTGCTCACTGGGTGGTGACTTGATGTGTATGTGCATGCAGTCTATTGCACCCAGTACCTCCGGGTAGTCTGCCACATGGTGGAAGAGATGCATATTGCTGTCCAACTCCTCCTGCATTTGGGGGAAGTATATGTGTTCCTCGGCATGTGGTAATATGGCATCCAGGAACTGGTGGAGTACTCTGGATGCTGATGCCTGTGAGATCCCCATGATATCCCCAGTTGGCCTTTGGAAGGTACCTGTGGCTAGTATTCTCAAGCTTACACATACCTTTGTGTCCACTGCGATGGGTTCCCCTCTGTTACTTCCGGCTCTGAGGCTTGCCTGGCACAGCTCAACAAGTTGCTGTATGATGTCTCTGTCCACCTTGTAATGCTCTACTATCTCCAGATCATGTAGCCCCTGGTAGGTTACCCTGGGTCTGAACACTCTTCTCCTCCTCTGGTGCCTGAGATGGTTGTCATCATCATCCTCCACACCACTGTCAGTCTCTAACACATGCTGGTGAATCAAAGCTATGGCAGCCCCTAACATGTACATATTAAAAGTTCCCCGTCTGTATACACCAATGGTGCACAGTGTCTGGGAATACACAAGTGTGTGTGTGGGGCTTTCACACCTTATACTATTGTGCAATGGATGATGCTGGTGTAACTGGGTGTGTTTGTGCTATTCCAGCTGTGTGGTATCTTAATTATTGGTTTTACAGCAGGTACTACTATTGTGGGGCCTTTGGTGTTGACTTACGCTTGGCTGCCGTGATTCATCCCTTGCCCTTTACTTCAATTTTCAACCTGATTCCCCTCCCATTGTCAGGCATGCATCCAGCTGCTGGCTTTCTTGTCTTGTACTTTCACAACCCAGGATTGTGTTGGGAAATGTGTTATGTTGCTGATCTACTGCAAGTTTGCTTTGTTCTGCTGTGACAGTTCTCTTTTCTTTGCTGTACGGAACCTCCCCTTTCCTGTTCTGCAGGTAGCTGTTGGCAGCCTTGTTAGCTGTTGTCTATGGCCTACTGTGAGGTCCTAGGTGTTAATTACTCATTTGTACTCCAATTACCATGCTGCAGCATTTCCTATTTGTCTTCCCATATCCTTCCTCTTTCAGCTGTGGTGCATGCCGTGCATAGCCATTTACAGGGTTTTGAGTGCGTTTTCATCCACGTTCACATGAACTTTCAGTTACCTTGTGTGCTTTCAGCTAAGCAGAGCTATGACTACTTCCACAGTCCTATCCTGCGGCTTTGCATATCAACAGGCAACCCAGATTAGCAATGATCCAATGTGCTTACAGCTGCGGTGGCGCACCCCTCTGTTGATGTCATGTTTACCTCCAGGCCACTCCTCGGTGTTGTACCGCTACACCGTGTGGTGCACCCTTACGCCGGTGGGGCATTTGCGATTCAGTATTACTTGACTCATTTGCATGGCATTGACTACTAATTCCTAGTTACCGCACAGAACACTGTCACGGACCCTTAGCAACCCTTGCGCCATGGTTGTGGTGTAACATGCGTACCATTGACTATTATGGGGATATCATGAATTGTGTTACATTGCAGTTTTATGACATCTAAATATATTTTCCTTGTGATCCAGTTTGCGCACAGATGCACTGCGGTTTTACTTTGCATTAGTGTGGCCATGACATTAAATGTTATTTTCTATGTGTTGTGCATGTTTTTTATGTCATTGGCTATATATTTAGCCATTGGCATATATTAACATTATAATACGTAAGTTTGGTCTGCTTTCATGGCTCCGATTTTATGTTTGACAAAATGTAAACCGTTTATTTTTGGTTTACATTTCTTCATGCTTCTGCTACACCTGCACCACTTCATGAATCGCTATATACCTTCATTTGCATGCTACACTGCTACGCATGGGGTAATTAGCATACATGCACCAGGAGCTGAGCAGCTCTGGCATATGCTGGTAGTACACTTAGAAACAGCTTGTACCTGAATCGCTCGGTGGCCATATCTGAAGCTAGATCGCCAACGGTACTCCGGCACCTGGTGCAAGCTTTATGAATCCTGGGGTAAATCTTTCACTTCACAGGTATTCCATAACTTCAGCTTCTATATTTTTAACTCCTGCTTTACTAATCTTTTATATTTCCTCTTTGTGTTTTTTTTTTTTTTTGCCTTGTGAAATTTTCCATGTCTGGATGGCTTTGCTGTATTTCTCTTCGAATATGTTTTGGGCTGCTTTTTTGTATTGATTAATTTGGCTTTTTCCTTTTTCATAAATATTGTACCATATCAGATCGCTCTTTTATTCCCATGTCCATATTTCTTTTTCATAACTTTCAAAAATCTCTATATTTTGTTCTTTATATTTCCACACTTCCTCAGTTGCTTCTTTTTCCAAACTGCCCTAGGTTTCTTGGTCTATATAATGTTTTTGATAAATCTGTTGTATTAATGAACACAATTTTTTATTTGAAACTCCTGATTGTTTTTCTTGTGAAAGTGTATTTCTTTCCTCTGTGTCTTAACCTTTTATTATATATTCTGACTGGAAATTATAGGCTTCTTGCATAACTGTTACAGTACATAATTTGTTTCTAATCCTCAATAGTCCACTCTGTTGTCTGTGTGTCTGTTTTTTGGCCTATGAATTTTTGTGATTTTTCTGGACTACTACTTCCTCCCCCTCTGCCTGGCCTGGCCCCATTGTAGGACTGTTTCAGTGTCTTGAGGATTCTACAAAATCAGTTTTCCATTCATGGCACCAGTGTACCTACCAAGATTGGGCACTTTGTTATTTGTGGTCTTGTGCACTCAGCTATCTTTTTTTATTTCTTAACCTACTTCTGTCCATGATATACGCTATATAAAGTACAGTCTATATATCAGTGTCATCTTCGTGAGATTTTGTGAAAAAAAGGGTCACCTCATAAAGGTACTCACCAAAACTTGAAAATGAATTCAATTCGAGCAGTACTACTTTCTTTTGCTTGCTGATTTATCATCTCTCCCTTCTCCAAATCGTTTGGGTTTCTAATACCATGATAGAAATGGACCCCATTCCTAAGTCAAAGTATGATTAAAGTTCATGAACCTAGTATTGTTTCACTCTTTGATGTCAGCCAAAAGTGCTCTTCACAGCACCCAAAATGTGCCCAGTAATGACTCTTGCAGTTTGTATGGGGTTACATGTATTGGTAGCATACCTAAATATGATTGTAGACTCTTTTTACAAGACCCACTGCTCCTACTACTATTGGAACTATCTTGGCATCCTTCTTCCACATTGCTCTCATTTCTGCTTGCAGATCCTGATAGTTTTTGACATTGTGTCTCTCTGTATGCAGGACACTGTAGTCACCGGGTGTGATGATTTCAATGATCAATGCTGCTGTTGTGTTCTTTTCTTGAACTACTATATGTGGTTTTCTAGCATCCATTGGTAATGGATGATCAACTGTGATGTAGACTTCACCATTTTCTATGATGCTTTGTGGCTCGTTTCCAATGCTTTCCAGAAGTTGTTTATACTTGCAACTATATTTATGCATTTTCCACATTTCTTGCCTTTTCATCTGGTCCTTCACCTTATATTCTTTCTTTTGTTTTTTAGCACTCAATTGCTACCTGATCTTTATCTACTTCTGGTTTGACTTCCATTCCTGCTCCACAGCGATATGCTTCTGCTGAGTTAAGCAGGAAAGTCATCTTAGATTTATTCTCCTCATGTTTCAAAACTTTCACTATATTTGGGTCTTGTGAGGTTAACAAATATTTGTGGAGTCCCATGACTGCAGATCTATACATGTAATCAATTTCAAGGAAGCCCATCCCTCCTTTGGAATGGGGAATATAATCTTGGTATGCATTGATTTTTATAAATCATTTGGTGATCATGAAGCAACCTTCTTGTTTTAATATCAAATTTATCCAAAACGTTTTGGGGCCAAGCAATCACTCCAAAACTGTAAGTTAGTACAGGAAAAGCAAATTGGTTTATAGCTTGGATTTTGTTCCTAGACGTCAATACTGTTTTCAGGATTAATTTAAGTCTTCTAAAATATTCCTTACTAAGTTTTATTCACATTTGTTCATGTTTTATTGGTGATCCTTCATCAGTTCCCAAGTATTTATACAGTCCCACTTGCTGAAGTTCTTTTATATCACATTAGTATCCCAAACTGATGTTTTCCTGCTTTAGAGGTTGCTTTTACACATTTATCAAGGTCAAATGACATTCTAATATCTTCAGAAAAAGTTTTGACAACCTGCAGCTGTGCTTTCAGTTCCTCATCTGATGAGCTAAGCAGTTTTAAATCATTGACAAATAGAAGACGAGAAGTCTTTAGACTTTGTTGTTTTCTAAGAACCAAATTATAGCCATGGCCTAAGCTGTTAAGTAAATACCTTAATGGGTTAAGGGCAAGTTGGAACAGCAATGGTGACAGAAAGCCACCCTGGAATATCTCCCTTTTGAATTTTTATCCCTGGAATAATAATTTGTCCTTTATCATGGTTTAATTGCAAAGTGGTCTGCCATTGTTTCATGGTCACTGTAACATAGTTGATCAGTGTAGGATGTATCTTATACATTTTTAAGCACTTTTACCCATGAATGTGATATACTATCAAATGCTTTTTTTGTAGTCAGTCCATGCCATACTTAGATTCTTCCCCTTTTTACAGTACTCCACTATGACTTTATTTAACACCAAATGATGCTTTGTTCCATATGACTTACTTTTATCAGGGGCGGCTCATGGCATAGGGCTGCCAGACTGCAGCCCCCTCAAAAATAAAAAAAGAAAGAAAGAAAAATAAAAAAATTATTTTTTCAAAATTCGCGGACTTTGGCATAGAAGAGATCCGAGTCCGACTACTGTCGGTCTATGCGCATGCTCAAGGCAGTCCGCCCGTCCCCATAGGGGACACAGAAGACGCCATGCACTTTTACAGTGCACAGACCCGCCAGGATTTATGGGTCGCCGGACTGCAAGAGGAGCAGCAGGGACTCGACAGAGCATTAGGGATCTGGATGGAGCATTGGGATCTCGCGGGTCTTTCAGTATTTTGCCGGGAAGGATGTGTTAGCTGGATGTATTCAGGTAAGGTGCCTTTTAATTTACAATGTTTATTTGTATGGAGTTTGTGCTTTTAATTTACAATGTTTATTTGTGTGTGTATGGTGCTTGTGCTTTACTGGAGTTTGTGTATGGTGCTTGTGCTTTACTGGAGTTTGTGTATGGTGCTTGTGCTTTACTGGAGTGTTTGTGTATGGTGCTTGTGCTTTACTGGAGTGTTTGTGTATGGTGCTTGTGCTTTACTGGAGTGTTTGTGTATGGTGCTTGTGCTTTACTGGAGTGTTTGTGTATGGTGCTTGTGCTTTACTGGAGTGTTTGTGTATGGTGCTTGTGCTTTACTGGAGTGTTTGTGTATGGTGCTTGTGCTTTACTGGAGTGTTTGTGTATGGTGCTTGTGCTTTACTGGAGTGTTTGTGTATGGTGCTTGTGCTTTACTGGAGTGTTTGTGTATGGTGCTTGTGCTTTACTGGAGTGTTTGTGTATGGTGCTTGTGCTTTACTGGAGTGTGTGTATGGTGCTTGTGCTTTACTGGAGTGTGTGTATGGTGCTTGTGCTTTACTGGAGTGTGTGGTGCTTGTGCTTTACTGGAGTGTTTGTGTATGGTGCTTGTGCTTTACTGGAGTGTGTGTGTGTGTGTGTGTGAAAATTGTGGTAGGGAATGCCTCAGGCTTGAACCCTGTACCCTGTATGCAGGTGTTAAAGACTTGAGTTCCCTACCCACCACCATTAAATTTCAGATTTTTGCCTCGTATTCGATCTGATCTGTTCCTCATAATATCTGTGGTTTGTAAATGTTGCAATGCTTGATATTTGGTGTAGTAGTAGCATTGTTGCCTCACAGTTGCAGGTTCTTGGGTTTGATTCTTGGCTGGGGTTCCTTCTTTGTGGGGTCTGTATCTTCTCCCTGTGTTTGTGTGGGTTTGCTTTTGTGCCCTCCCATGTTACAAAGACATGTCTGCATTATTTCTTCCTGGGCCTCTGCTGAAAATTGTTTATTTGTTCAAAGTCAGACTGTCCTGATTAAAAAATGTTAAATAAAATTGACAGGCATTTGAATTTCAGACTTAAGGGTTTCTGAATGTTTAATTCCTTGCGTATTTGATGGTGCAGTGGTAGTATTGTTGCCTCACAGCTATAGGTTTTCTGGTTTGATTCTTGGTTGGGGTGGCTTCTGTGTGGAGTCTGCATCTCCTCCATGTGTTTGTGTGGATTTGCTCTGGTGCCCTGCCATTTTACAAAGACGTGTCTGCAGTTTTAATCCCTGCTGAAAATTGGTTTTGTTCTGTCCGCAGTAAAATTGACAGGCATTTGAATTTCAGACTTCAGGTTTCTGAATGTTTAATTCCTTGCATAATTGATGGTGGTGGTAGTATTGTTGCCTCACAGCTATAGGTTTTCTGGTTTGATTCTTGGTTGGGGTGGCTTCTGTTTGGAGTCTGCATCTCCTGCCTGTGTTTGTGTGGATTTGCTCTGGTGCCCTGCCATTTTACAAAGATGTGTCTGCAGTTTTAATCCCTGTCCCGCGCTCTGCTGAAATTTGTTTTGTTCTGTCTGCAGTAAAATTGACAGGCATTTGAATTTCAGACTTCAGGTTTCTGAATGTTTAATTCCTTGCATAATTGATGGTGAAGTGGTAGTATTGTTGCCTCACAGCTATAGGTTTTCTGGTTTGATTCTTGGTTGGGGTGGCTTCTGTTTGGAGTCTGCATCTCCTGCCTGTGTTTGTGTGGATTTGCTCTGGTGCCCTGCCATTTTACAAAGATGTGTCTGCAGTTTTAATCCCTGCCTCTGCTGAAAATTGTTTTTGTTCTGTCCGCAGTAAAATTGACAGGCATTTGAATTTCAGACTTCAGGTTTCTGAATGTTTAATTCCTTGTATAATTGATGGTGCAGTGATAGTATTGTTACCTCACAACTATAGGTTTTCTGGTTTGATTCTTGGTTGGGGTGGCTTCTGTCTGCATCTCCTCTCTGTATTTGTGTGGATTTGCTCTGGTGCCCTGCCATTTTACAAAGACGTGTCTGCAGTATTAATCCCTCGTCTCTGCTGAAAATTGTTTTGTTCTGTCCGCAGTAAAATTGACAGGCATTTGAATTTCAGACTTCAGGTTTCTGAATGTTTAATTCCTTGCAGATTTGATGGTGCAGTGGTAGTATTGTTGCCTCACAGCTGTAGGTTTTCTGGTTTGATTCTTGGTTGGGGTGGTTTCTGTGTGAGTCTGCATCTCCTCCGTGTTTGTGTGGATTTCCTCTGGTGCCCCGCCATTTTACAAAGACGTGTCTGCAGTATTAATTCCTGCCTCTCTGCTGAAAATTGTTTTTGTTCTGTCCGCAGTAAAATTGACCGCATTTGAATTTCAAACTTCATGTTCTTCAGAATACATAGTAGCACAACCTTTTTTCTAGCAATTTTCTAAGTTTATAAGATGAATATTTTAAATTTGTCCCTATTTTTGGGACTGTATTCCCCATTATTGGCTTCTCCAGGTTTTTGTGCTAAGGTTGACAGCTATGGCAAGAACTGAATTCACTGAATATGGACTGTAGAATTGTGCATATTTACTGATAAAGGTGCACTGTAGAATTGTGCATATTTACTGATAATGGTGGACTGTAGAATTGTGCATATTTACTAATAATGGTGGACTGTGGAATTGTGCATATTTACTAATAATGGTGGACTGTAGAATTGTGTATATTTACTAATAATGGTGGACTGTGGAAGTCTGAGTAGACTTTTTATGATAAATGTTCTCAACTGGGCAGTTTTGTGCATATGTTTTGTTTCATTGCTTACTGGAAAAATGTTCAAAACAAATTTAAAACACCCTCTAACAAGTGTACTGTATTGTACAAGGAATATAATTTTAGTACAATGAGGAAGGTGTATCAAAGAGCACATGTATGTTTCATATGCAAAACAGCCCAAAATTAATCTTTATCTGCCACTGGCAAAATGTATTTTCTTTGAATGTGGGTTTCAATGCTGTTTCAATGAATGTGAGTTTCAAGGGCAGAGAAGTTTTAATGCTAAGTTTTCATTGTGAGACTGCATTGCTTTGTTTAACAGATGACTTAATGTTTGTGCTGTAAAATACAAAATAAAACTTTCAAATGAAGTCCAATCATTGAAGTAAAGCAGTATGCACATTAGTGTTTATGGTAAATGGAGAATAGCCAAGTAATGGTTAATTGGAATGGCTGCAGAGGCTCCAGTTCAACCATTATTTTGTCAGGGAAGGGCAGCAAACTCAGACAGGCCCAGCTGAACTATACCTCCCAACTGTCCAGATTTTCAAAGAATGAATAGATTTTTGCTTCTTATTTTTGGTTTGTTGTTCATAAAATTTGTAGTTTTAATTCCTAAATGATTTGCCAGAAGTCACTAAATAATAAGTTTCAGACTTCATAACCTTCATAAAAATGCATGTTAAAGTAAGAGCCGTTCTATCAACTGTCTCAATTTATACAAGAGCAATTTTTAGTACTGTTTATATGTGCCCCCAATATATTTGGCCTTGTTCAGATTTACTGCATTAACAGGTTGAGAGGTACATGCAAATAAATTGCTTTATAGAATTAGGCATAGCCAACCTCTCAACTGTCCCCAATTTTTGGCTCAAAATGTTGCTCTCCCCTAATAATCCCTCCGCAAAATAGCAATTTTGGAAGAAAACATGGAGGGTTTACAATTAAGAAATAACTGTAATAATCAAAGTTATAGATTACTTGAAATGCATGTAGATTCTTTTATTTTGTCAGCTGCTCAAGGTAGCAGTACTAATATTAAAGTGTCCCTTCTTTGACAGGTAGAAGCTGTATTGTGTGTCTATTTTATATTTTTGCATCACATTTTTGGTCCATTTTTCATAAAATTGTGTTTTTGGCAAATTAGTGACAAATCACTAAAGACTGAAGTTAGAAAATGACAGACATTTGAGTTTCAGATTTTATACCCTTCAGAAAATTCATACTAATGCAAGACCTATTCTGTTATCTTTCTAAGTTTATTAGAGCAATATTTAAAATTGTCCTTATTGTTGTGCCTTTGTCCCACTTCTGTGTATGGCTTTGTCCAGATTTCTTGCTCTTGAAGTTGAGAGGTATGACAAATGTGTCAGGGCCATCACAGTCAGCCAGAGAGATTTCAAATTGTGACATGCTTGTTGCACCCCATGTAGTGACTCTGGATGTGTCCAAGCAAGGCAAGGAGTAGTTGTATCTACCTTGGATGGGGAGGACACACTGCATAAGTACTACAGTGGCTTTTCATCTGTCCTTGATTTTGCAGAATGGTCTGGTTTCTGTCATATTTTTGTACTGTTGATTTATGCTTATTACTCAAAGTGCCTGTTGCTCTGTGTTTAAGTAGCAATGCTTTAATGACCATAAGGTAAGCTTGTCTGACATCGTAAGATGCAAGTAAGCTTTAATAAGCATACTGTTAAAGAATTGCCAACATTGAAAGCCTTTCTGTTGTTGCCATGCAGAGAATACTTGACTAGATAATGGGTATTAAAGGACAGGATTCCATTATTTTAAAAAGCTCATTACACTTGTTGGAGACTTCCAGTCATCTCTACAGGCTTTACCCGTAAACTAAACAGAATGCCAATCATGTGTGGTCCATAACCTGTACAGTAATCCTTTAAGCAATGTATCTTGAGCTTGTTTCTTGTTTGCTTTTCATTTTTACTTTTATCATGTTTTCCCCATGAAACAAGTTGTCAGGCAGCAGGTCTTTTTGGATAAGAAACATTTTTACAAGTGGGGCATCACATAGATTTCTACTTTCAGCATGTTGCTTGGTACTTTAATAAAGCTGAATATATTATAATTAGAACTGCAGTGCAAGGAGAAGTGGTTTGAGTTGAGTGCTTCTGGTTTTTCTTATACTTGATTTTGACTGGCATTCCAGTAATGTATTTAAAAAGTAATTTATTTTTTCATGCCTCACAACCTTTTGTTTCCATCTAGATATTAAGTAAGCTGTCATGCAGCCAATGCATTGAAATATTTTTATTCTTCTACACTTATTTTTGTCTTGATTGGACTTTCATAATGATGGTTTGCCACCCAGGGCAGCGTATTTAATTAAAGTTAGTTTTTTTTGTGGTTTTGTGCATAGCTCCTCCCCTTTATGGTTGACCACACCCCTTCCCTTTGACCTCGCCCATTCAGCGTCTCCTGCAGCCCCCCTGTGATTTGAAGTCACCAGCCGCCACTGACTTTTATTACCCTTTTGTTCTAGTGCTATAGTTGAGTTGTCCTCTAGATGACTTTAAACTCTGTCAGCATCAATTCCCATGTATAGTTTATATGTCATCGGAAAGCAAGTTCTTGGTCTACAATTTTTGGGGTAGCTTGCAAGTTCACTCTTAAGTAGGAGCATTGTTTCAGCAGTTGTTAACCAGATTGGTGTCTGTTTGGGGTGCACATATAAATAGTTCTTACACATGGCTTGGTCTTCGTGCAAAGATGTTTATACTTTTAACCAAAAATTAAGTACTGCATCTGGGCCTGGGGTTTTCCAATTAGCGATCCCATTTCATATCCTGTACCTTTAAATTTATTATTCTTTCTTTTACTTCTTTTATCCATTTAGTATCTTTGATGTGTTCCACAGATCTTCATAGATACTTCTCCAAAATGCATCTATTTCTTCTTTTTTGGCGGCCTTTTAACTCCTTTTACCTTGTTTCCCATTTCTCTATAAAACTTTTTTGGGTCATGATTAAATTGCCTACTTTGTACTTTTTCTTTATATTTATCTGCATATCTTCTATTTTTTTTCCGCCTGTGCTGAAATTTTTAATTTATTATATGTGACAGTACTTGATAGATCCTAGTCTGTTTTAAAACTGCACACTGCTTTTATCACATCTATCTTTCTTAGTATTTTTGTTGATCTATTCTCTCTTCTATAATCTTCTGATAGTGGCACTTCTTGTCCTAATTGCTTTATATTTTTCTCTATTCCATACTTTCATGATGGTTTTGGATTTCTCCCCTTCCTTTGCCTCACTACCCTGTGCTCTCATGGTAGAACTTTATAATTTATTCATTTAGTTGCATAGTAGCATATCCTGTTTACTTCTGTTATATCACATGGATCTTGATGGACAGTCCTAATTACTGTGTTAATTTGTTTTATCAGACTTCTGACTTCTGGGTTTTTATTGACCTTCTGCAGTCTATTTCTTTCATTGATTTTAATATATCTATCTATGTCCATTAAATCAAGCAACTCTTCCCTTAGTTCATTTTCTTTCAGACTGAGAGTACATCCTTTGCTTTCCACTTCTTGCGGGCATTCTATGGAAAGTCCTATAGCATATTCCTGTGGCACCTTCTCTTCAATTTCATCCTGTGCCATCTGTTGCTCTGTCTTATGGGAACTCACTAGCATGTCACTCCTCAACATTGACTGCATCAGAATTTCTGCAGTCTCCTGTTCCTCCCTTGCTGTCTAGCTTTAAGTGAATGCTTATACTGGTTTCCTGTGGAAGGCTCCAAAATATCTTGATATGGCACCTGACCAATTGCTTCCCATTCCGCTGGTTTCCCCTTAATTTGGATATCCATTACCCTATCCTGTTGTGGTGCTTTCTGCATTAGATTTTCTACACTGAATCCTTCACTTTGCAGGTGCTCCATAACCTCAATTTTATTTCTTTAACTTCTCCATTACTGATCTTCTTTTCTAGTTTTCCTCTTTGTCTTCTTATTTTTTGTATTGCAAAGTTTACCATATCTGGATTCCTTTGCCTGTATTTCTCTTCAAATTTCTTTGGTGCTGCTCTTTTTGTATTGGTGAGTTTTGCTTTCTCCTTTGCATGAATATTACACCATATTAAATCTCTTTTTCTTTCTCATGTCCATATTTGTTCTTCAGATGTCTCCTGATCTTCCTGCTTCTCCTCACTTTGGGGACTCATTCCATCATGTTGTGATGTAGTCAGTGTTAGACTTTCTACATGAAATCCTTCACTCCGCAGACATTCTTTAGCTTCAACTTCTATTTCTTTAACTTCTGCTTTACTAATCTTCTTTTCCACATTCTGTCTTCATGATATTATTTTTTTTATTGTGAAAGTTTCCATATCTGGATGCCATTGTCTGTATTTCTCTTCAAATATCGTTGTGGCTGCTTTCTCTATATTAATTAACTTGGCTTTCTCTTTTGCATAAATATTTCACCATAACAAATCTCTCTTTCTTTCCTATGTCCATATTTCTTTTTTATACTTTTCAAAAATGTCTATGTTTTGTTGTTTACATTTTTGCACTTCCTCAGATGCTTCTTTTGCCAAACAGATCAAAGTTTCTTGATCTATATACTATTTTTCAAAAATCTATTTTATTAATGAATGCAAATTTTTATTTGAAGCTTCTGACAGTTTTTCCTGTGAAAGTTTTTTTTTCCTCTAATTTATCTGTAATTTATCTCTTAATCTCTTTGTGTATCCTCTGTCTGGTAATTCCGGACTTTTTGCATAATAGTAACAATACATAATTTCTTTCTTATCCTCAATAGTCCACTTTATTGTATTTACAGCTATTCTTTGACCTATCAGTTTCTGTGATATTTGTGGACTGCTACTTCTTTCTACAACGGGGGTAGGGGGTATCCTCCCCTTTGGCCTGGCCCCATTGTAAAAATGCTTCCACATTTTGAGGATTCTACACTGTCATTTTTTTCCACTTCTGGCAACAGTTTACCTACCAGGATTGGGCCCTTTTTTATCCTGGGACTTGTGCACCCCCCTATCTTTTTTTTTTTGTTTTTGACTTACTTCTGTCCATGATATATGCTATATAAATACAGCCTATATATCAGTGTTGCTTTGATGAGATTTTGTGAAAAACAGGGTCAACATTGCGAAGGTACTCACCAAGACTTGAGGATGAATTCAACTTCAGCACTACTACACTCCTTTGCATGCTGACTTTTCATTTCTCCATTAGGACCCCAAAGGATCCCATTAAGCAAAGTGGTATGTTCTCAGGGATTTCCCACCATTGCACAAACATCATCTTCTTAACCCTTTAACTGCAGAGCATTTTCAGATAGTCTGTCCTTATAATCCTGGCTATTATTGGTGATTTTTGCTCTTTGTGTGTAAAAGCATATTATCTCCAATAGGGTCCAATATTTATACATGAAATTGCCATTGACTATTACCAGCATAGTTATCTATAAGAACACTACTGGACTGGGAAGATAAACTTAAATGTCATGTAAGGATAGTTCCAAGGAGGACATCAACCTGAGGCCCTGTTGGTTTCTGAAAACTCAAAAATAATCAATAAGATAGAAGATAAAAAGATGTTGAAGCTAGTGACTATTGAAGAGTCAGCTAATGAGCAAAGTAGCCTTGTTGTTTTAGTTGTAAATACAGACAACTCTGTCTGGGTTGGTAATGACTTTAAAAAGCTTAAGAGGACCTCCAGATTTGATAGCCACCCTATGCCAGTGACAGATGAGCTGCTGGAGAGAGAGTGAGGAAGGCAAGGCTCATAATCAGCCTGCACCTACCAAAGTGAAAATTAATAAAGCACCATTTTTCTTGGTTTATGGTTTGTGATAGCATACACCCCTCCCCTTCAACTTCCACTTGGTTCCAGACATGTTCTTGATGATGATGGACACAGCATTAAAGTTTTATTAGTCCTATGCTGCAACTCACAGGAATTACTTTTTCAATCATTCAGGGGATTGAGATTCCCATCCCAAAAGACACAGGTGGTGTCATGCTTTTTATCACAGGTGGGGCTTACTTTTACCACTTTTAATATAAATTAGGGGTGACTGAGGTTAGGCACTGAAGGTATATGTCTGGAAGAGAAATTGTAAAAACTCAGAAAAAATAGGGCCATTATGAAATGATTTGCTCCTCAGATAAAGAAACAATTGATGACCTTACGGTTAGTTAGGTATAAGCAGAAATTTATACTCTAGTTTCCTTTCATTGTGTATCCCCTAATGGGAAACTGCCAGAATGAGTCAGGAGGACCCATGAGGCTGAAGAGACATTGCAGATGTTGAAAAGAGTTCTCCATTTTGAACCAGTCCTGCTGTTCTTCTGACTTTTTATGGCCCTTTGTAGATACAGACACATTGGAAGTTGGTTTGGAAGTCATATTAATGCAAAAGATAGGCAATGTAGATAACCTGCTATGCTACTTCAGGAAAAGTAAAATTTAGCAACATGGAGGTTAAATATTCCACATTTGAATGTCTGACCATTAAGTGGGCATTTAGATCCCTGTTGGGCAGGGACTTCGTACTCATCACAGATTGTACCACATCTAATGACTTCATCCGCAAAAGGAAAGTGACATAAACTTATACAGTTAGGTCTGAGCACTTCAGTCATTATGTTTCCAGATAGAATATCTCCCCCATGTTTACCACCATGATGGGCTTGGACTAACAGACCTTCAAATGTGTTTAAAGCCAGTGGGTTTAAGTGGGGGCAGGGTCATCTGCTGCATGGACAGTTGTTCCGTCAGGTGACTGCCCAGCACCTAAGGTAACCAGGTTAGAAATAAGACAATTCAAAGACGAAGCATCAATGTAGATTACATGTGGACTATTAGGACTGTCAAGAGGTATCATATGGGTGACAATAGCAGTGTGCAATAATTGTGACTAGTCCTTTAAACCAGCATACCAGCCTACAGAGGTGGAAAATTAACTATTAACCAGAATGCATTTTAGATCATGGGATTTTCAGGATGTTAGAATACATTGAGAAGTCCAGAAGAGTTTGGACCACTTGTACCTGGACTTTGTTTTTGAACAGAAACTATCTGAAGTTGGAGCAATAATTTTTGAGGTGAGAGTCCTGCAAGAGGTGCATATTTCCCAGAGGATGCCTTGGTAACAGAGGACCTGGAGATTATCCATGCTGAACTAGAGAGATTCTGCTAAAAGACATTATATTTCACTTGAGGATGTTTTGGTGAAAGCAGCCCTTTATATGTGTAGCATTTGTCACTCCAGTGGTGTAGAGTGATAAGGCTCTGACTATTACTCGGGTGACCTGAGCTGTATTAGTGGCTTGCACAACCGACAAGATGGTGGCAAGAAGGATGGCCATGCCTGTTCTGAAGTAGAGGAATGCACTGGACATTGCCCAGTGAGCCCTGGTGGAGGCTAAGAGTCAAAAAGATGGGTGCAGGTTTGGGGCAGATGGAAGAGAGTGAAAAGTGGCTGCCCTATAGCTAGGGAGCAGAGCTCATGCTCAGATTGTCCTTCCCATTGCCACCCATTCTACAAGTTTGATGGTAACATGTTGGGGATGGAAGATTAGGTCAGAGTAAAAATATCTACATGGTTGTGCAATGACTTCCCCAAGAGTCCATCTTTCTTCTTGCCCATCATGTACCTTACCCTAGCTCACCTTGCTCAAATTGTTGGGGTCATCTCAGTGCAGGATGTCTCCCAGTAGGGAAACCCTCCTGTTGAAGGGCACAGTGGGGGTCCACCAGAGATGGAAACTGTAGCTGAGATAACTGGACTGGCAGATGTGCCCTGATGGTCAGCTGATGTGGAAGAAAAAAATAATAGAAGACTAGTGTTGTTTGTATGGTATTAACTGATCCTCTAAACTTTTGTTTGCTGTTCTCTTTTTGGAAAAAAAGACCATTTGGCACAAAAGACTTTTGTTACCAAAAACATGCAGTTTGAAACACTGTCAGCCTAGTAGAAAACTCACTGCAACTGTATGCTTTGCAGCATGTAAACCGAATTGTTTAGTTTCCTGCAAGTTTGCCATCTTTGTTACCATTTTATATTTTTTGCTTTTCCGGAAAAAATACTACTGACTTTATGTCTTGTAAAAAAGCCGTTCTGTGCATATCACCTAAAAAAAAACCACAGCTAAAAATCCTTTATGTACCTGATGTGATAATGGGTTTGTGAAAGCTTCTGTTATTAATCTGGAGGCATATAGTGGATATAAAAAGTTTACACACCCCTGTTAAAATGCCAGGCTTTTGTGATATAAAAAAATTATACCACAATAAGTAATTTTAAAACTTTTCCCACTTTTAATGTGACCTATAACCTGTACAATTCAATTGACAAACAAACAAATCTGTTAAGAGAAAAAATATAAAAAATAAAAAAAGTACAATAAGCTGGTTGCATAAGTGTGCACACCCTTAGGTTCATAGGTTCATAGATGTGTACTAGGCTGATGGCCCTGGGGCCTTTACAAGCCTAGCCCATAGCAGTGCACTGGCATCGTGCCGCCCGTCGTTAGTTCCCAGTGCCTCTATCAAGTAGAGCCACTGGAGTGATCCCCAGGGTGAACTTTCTATTTCCCATCCACTCGTCAAGTTTTCTCTTGAAGAGGACTAGTGAGGTGTTCTGCTTGACATGTATGGGAAGTCTATTCCAGAGCATTGGCAGTCTCTAGGTTATGAACCTGTCCTTCCAGCATATTCTGTTGATTGTGGTAATAAGGATGAGGTCTCTGGAGCGTGTGGTGTGGAGGGATTGGGATTTCTTTAGATGTAGCATTTCTAACAGTGTTGGGTCAGACATGGCTTTGAAAGTCAAGAAGAGGTTGCCTCTTAGTGGATGACATGAGACAGAGAATAGCTGGAGTTTTTTTGAGTCTGTCCATGTAAGACATGTTTAAGGCCTAGGATCCTCTTCGTGAGGTACTTTTGTGGCCTCTCCAGCTGTTGCAGGTGTCTAGTGAGGTACATGCCAAATGGGGCATTATACACTATGATTGGTCTAATGAGGGAAGAGTAGAGAGAAATGATGACCTCTTTCTTCCTGGATGCAAAACCCATGGTAATGAGATGTGCCACATAGAAGGACTTTCTGACTACAGTGGCAACATGGTGGTCAAAGGAGAGGTTGCTGTTAATCTTTGTCCCCAGATCTCTTATAATGTCTTCAGTGTTCAGTGGGCTCCCATTGATGCGGTAATTAGTGGAAACTGAGTTTTTGCCAAAGGGGATGATGATGCATTTTTTGGCATTAAGCTTAAGGCCATAGTTTCGACACCAGTCATTGGTCTCAGTGAGGCCTTTCTGTAGGATGTCTGCATCACTTGGTGAGTTAATAATGGCTCCCAACTTGCAGTTGTCTGTGAATTTGGTCACCCAGAGTCTCCCCGTGTTGGCCTGGACTTCTGAGAAGTAGATGCCAAACAGGAGAGGACCCAGGACCAATCCCTGTGGGACTCCACTCGTAACTGGTCAGCAGTCTGACTTGGAGTCCACTACTTTTACAGCGTGTTCTATCTGTAAGCCAATTTGCAACTCACCTAACAATAGAGGCATTGCTGCTTAGTTTGGCGAGTTTATCAATAATTCCTGAGTGAGGAATGGTATCAAAGGCCTTATCCTGATCAAGATAGCCTGTTTGAACTGCCTTGCCTTCTTCATCCACTGCTGTGGTGACAGACTCAAAGAAGTCAACCAGGTTGAGCAGGCATGATCTACCTTTCAAAAAACCAAATTGCATGGGATCTAGAGTTTGGAGATTATCTATATCCTTGTTAATTAGGTCCACGATTGTGTGCTCCATAACCTTACATATCAGACTCATCAGGCTAATGCAGCGATAATTTCCAGGGTCTGAAGTCACTCCTCCTTTATGGAGAGGGATGACTGTAGCAGTGGGCCATTTGGTAGGGACAAAGCCTGACAAGAGGCTGTGAGTGAACAGAGTGCACAGATGTAGTTCATTTTGTAATTCATGTAGAACACAGCCATGGATATTGTTGGGTCTTATGAAAGTTATATTCTTGGCCTTAGACAATACAGTTTTAACCTGTGCTGCAGAAATGCAGGGTGCCTGGCATTTTTCCAGTATTGAGATTGGTCCTTTAGGGAGGGAGAGAGGGGTAAAGCTGGTACTGAATCTGTTGGCTAGTATGTTTCCAATATCTGTTGGCTCAGTATAGGAGGTACCATTGTGCAGTAACTCAGAGCAAATTAGGATATTACCATGAAAATTCTTGATATAACTAAAGAAGGTTTTGTGATTGTTTTTAGTGTCTGCCATAATTCTGACTTCATAGCTGACTTTGGAGGTTTTGATGAGGGATCTTTACTTTTTGTTGAGGCTAATCAGGGAATTTTTCCAGCCTTGGGACTTCACGTTTTTCTGCAACAGTTTCTTCCTTCTGTTGTAGAGTTTATTAATGGCAGGGGACCACCAGACTGGCTTTCTTTTTTGGAGGAGAGCGTCTTGGTTCTGTTGGCTATGGCTAGTTCCATGCATTTATGTACATGTTTGTACAGTGCATTGATGCATGATTTGGCAGTCATGCATCTATTTTTTATTGGCATGTGTACTGTGAAGTTAGCCACCTCTATTTTTAGGAGTCCAAAGTCAGTTTTGGAGAAGTGCTTCATGGTGGATACCTTTGCGAGTGGTGTGGGTGAGATGTGAATTTCCATGGTGATTAGTTTGTGGTCAGATCTAACCAGGGAAGAATTGACTATTGGTATAGAGCAATGGTTACCCATGTTAGTAATAACTAGGTCAAGGATGTTGCTTCCTCTAGTGGAGGTAAGAATGAGCTGGTCCAGGGCATTGGAACTGATAAATTCAAGGAAGTGATGGCCCATTTCATTGGTGCTTGAGTAGTTTTCCCAGTTGATGGAGGGGTAGTTGAAGTCTCCTAGTATAAGAGTGTTTGGTTGGACCTTGATAGATTCCAGGGTGCTTAGGAATGTGGAGTGAGAGTCTATGAACATGGTTGGCGACCTATAGCAGGCTATGACCTGGATCTCAGTCTTACCCAATGTTAGTTGTACCTGAAGTATCTCAGATGCATTATGCTGGGCTACTAGTCTGGAGGTGTGCATATCCTTTATGAATATGGAGAACCCACCACTTTTGGAGCTGTGGTCCATGTTTCGGGGCCAATAGTTGTGGAAAGATTTATAGCCTGGTAGTGCAGGGGTGCTTTCTGCTGCTCTAAACTAGGTCTCCGTTACAGTACAAATGTTGATGTTCTCCATTTTGAGGAGTGCTTCAAGCGAGTGCATCTTGAGATTTAGACTTCTAGCATTGAGCAGCATGACCCTTGGATTGCATTTATTTATAGCTGTTACGGTGGTAATTTGGTCTTTGGAACTCCATCTAAAAAAGGCACTATGGGGGTGGCAAGAGCCTTACCCAGTACCCGGAAACCCAGGGGTGACAGATGCAGGCCATTTCTGGCAGAGCATTGAGGTGTGTCAATCAAGTCATCCCAAGCAGACAGATACTGGATCCCCTTAAAATGACACCAGAAACTTAGTCAATTGTTGAAGTCAATCATTTTTTGTTTCCACTGCGGTATCATTCTGAGTGATGGTAGGATACTGCTCAGGGCTAGTGTCATACCTGCCTGAACCATATAATCTGAGAGCTCCACCATGTCTCTTTACATGTAGTCCAGGGAGGTGCATCTCAGGTCATTCACACCCACATGGACAATGACAGAGTCATACTTTTACTTGTTGTGGAGTGACCTGAGTACGTGTGTTATGTGTTGGATTCTGGCACCTGATAGACAGCCTACTGTTACCTTCTCCTTATTCAACCTAGTAAATGGGACATCTGTGTGCCTCACTATTGAGTCACCTATGATAAGTGTATTGTGCAAGGTATTTAGCCTTAGGGGCTTAGGTTGAGGGGCACACTGTGGAGGTGAGATATGTGTCCTGTGGTTGGTGCTGTGTTGTGTTGGTTGAGTGTGTTTCTGTCTTGGAGGTCTCTGTTGTTTGGGTAAATTTCTATTGAGTGCCTCCACGAAGGTGGGTGTGTGGTTTGTGTTTTTATGTGAGAGCTGTGATAGTGGGTGTTCTGGAGGGCTATGTGTTCCATGTGGTGTGCTGCAGGTGTTGACCTCCTCTTGACCAGCTAGCCCAGTCTTGGCTGGAAAGTTCATAGCTTCCAATTTGGTGATATAAGTGCATCTATCACAAGTCTGAGTGTTGGGAGGTAAAAGGAGAGGGTTGTCTGCATACATGAGGCAGTTGCTACACTGCCTCAGAATGCACAAGTGCATCAGGTTAATAGGAGAAAGCAAAGTAAACTGCCCTTTGATCATGCTAGAAGGGGTGGTCATAAGTACTAAGTACTGGAGCTATTTCCGTGAAGAATGACTAGTGCTGATGGCTCTTAGGTGTGCTATAATAATTGCTACAAAAACCTGTTGAAGTGCAAAGCGATTAGGCTATTTGAAGTGCAAGAGAGAAAGAACTAGCAAGATCTAAGGGAAAAACTGAAGAGCAGACTTTCTGGCACCAGTACTAGTTTATCTCAGCTTGACGCTGCTGAGTGGACCTTAAACATGCGCAAACCCATGCAAATGTGGGATGTTCTTCATCTCACATTGCTGCAGTCCTTACACTTGGGTAGTCCGCTGTCCTCGGTCGGCCCGAATATCAAAGTATAAGGCTGACGTCGGTCAAGGCGCATTAGACTGACATCAGGGCGTCAGGGTACAAATGCGCATGACCTACGTCATATCCTCAGTCTTTTTTGCCGCATGGTCCGATGCAGAAGCAGCGTTTCAAATGCCGTTCGGCGTTCTGAAATTTTTCGAATTCGGAGTTTCAGACCGAGTCAAAGTTGGCTAAGTACCCTGTTGGGGAATATTTTCGTTTTTTCTTGCCTCAGTGGTTTACCGGATGTCAGAAAAAGTGAATAACTGTATTTCTTGTGGGAAACAGATACCGCATAGAGATTATCATACTTTGTGTATTCCTTGTTTAGGGCCTGAGCACGACGTTGTTGGGTGTCACTTTTGTGCTAGATTCAATAAACACACTATTAAGAGAAGGTTAGATTGTGCCAGGTTAGTCTTCGGGAAGCGGTGCAATTATAATATGCCGTCGGATGCTCCGACGCCCGCTTCTTCGAAGAAGCGCAAGGATAAAGCAGCTAAGCCCAGGCAAGAAGAGTCGTCCGTACCGGACGCCGGTTCTTTAGAGGTGTCGGTGGAGCCGGCGGTTCCGCCGGAGGTTTCTATGGAGTCCCAGGGGGAGACTTTGTTATTGCAGGATGTGGCCTCTCAGGAGGCAGGTCAGGCTGAAGGAGCTTCTCAGGTTACTGTACTCCCCTCCCTTCCTAGGGTGGTTAGGCCCTCTCCTTCTGTTTCCAAGGCTTCTCCCAGAGGCAGGCCAGGTTTAGCTTCAGTTGGTGTCACTCCTAGTTCTTCAGGATCTGTGCCCAAGAAGCATATGCTTAAAATGGCAGAAGATTTGATTACTTTGATTAGAGGTTCTTTGCCCCCTCCTGAAAAGAGACCTAGGGTGGAACCTGAGTTGGGGAGTTTTGAGCAGGCTTCGGATATTTCAGTCTTCGGCTGAAGACTTGCAGGAGTATTCTCCTTATTCTGATTCTGATGTGGATGATTCTACTCCTTCTGCTTCTCTTCCTGAGGATTTTTCTTTTTCAGAGACTCTTCATTCCATGAGGGAGCATTTTAAGTGGGAAGGTCAGGACTTCTCTGATTCCAGGAAAAGGCTTAGGGAATTTTTGTTTTTACCCCAGCATAGGCCTTTGGCTATACCTCCTGTTCTGGATGTTGTGGAAGATGTGTTTGCAGAGGCTTCCCTTAATCCTGATTTTTTGCCTCCTGCTCCTGTTAAACCGGATAGGTATTACAGGGTGCCTGAAGCTCATAAGTATCTTTTTAAGAGTCCTAGGGCGGACCCAGAAACTGTTAGTCAGGGGCCTAAGGGTGTTAAGGCTTCTGTTGTTAAAAATCCGGTTCCTCCAGATAAAGAGGCCAGGGCTTTGGATAGATGGGGAAAGAAAGTCTATACTTCTTCCACCCTAGCTATGAGGGCTTTGAATTGCCAGTTTCACATGTTAAAATACCATGACTTTCTCAATTGAAGTCTAAGGTAGATGCTCTGGCGGAAGGTATTGAGTGTAAAGAGTTACAAGATTTAGTACATGTTTCTGAACAGGTAGGTAAGCATTCTTTGCAATGTGGTTTTGATGCTGTACAGGCCTCATCTAGGGTAGCTGCCACTGGGTCAGTTCTTCGCAGGCACGCCTGGTTGAGGGATCAGAATTTATCTGACCATGTTAAGACAAGGATTTTAGATGCTCCTTTACAATCTGATGTGTTGTTTGGTTCACCTGTTGAGGCAGTCTTAAAGAAGATGGAAGACAAGGCTAAGTCTATGCAGACTGTTAAAGATTTTTTGCAGGTTCATCCTCCAAAGTTTAGTAGAAATTGGCCTACCAAGGGGTGGACGTATCCTTCTTATGATTCCCAGTCTAGGGGTAGATCTAGGCGTGGTAGGGGCAGAGCTCAGGGCTCTTTCAGGCCTAGAACAGGGAGTTCACCTGCACAGTCTTCGGGTGAGGGCAGGGGTCAGTCCTTTCGTAAACAGACCCAATGACCTACCTTTTCAGCTGCCAGAGCCTTCTCGTCTGGCAGCACCTTTGGGAGGAAGGTTGGCACTTTTCAAGGAAAATTGGAGTTTAATTACCCAAGACAGATGGGTATTGGATATCATACACCAAGGTTACAGGTTTTATTTCCATACCTTGCCTCCTTTCAAAGGCATGCCAGACGTTCCTCCTCAGCAAAGAATAGAGGCTCACAAACAAATTTCTCTGCTACTTCAAATAGGGGCCATTCAGCCGGTACCTATGCCAGAAGTGGGGCTAGGTTTTTATTCCCGCCTGTTCCTAGTACCAAAGAAGGGGAACACGTGGAGACCAATTTTGGATTTGTCTATCCTCAACACTTATCTGGACATTCCCAAGTTCAAAATGTTGACGTTACAACAGCTTTTACCTCTGCTGGGCAAAGATCATTGGATGGTAACTTTGGATCTCAAGGAGGCTTACCTTCATGTTCCTATCAGACTGAGTTGCAGGAAGTATCTGCGTTTTCGGGCTGGGACTTCTCATTATCAGTTCTCTGCATTGCCCTTTGGCTTATCTACTGCGCCCAGAGTGTTCACGAAGTTCTGGCTCCAGTGATAGCTTTCTTCAGGCTAAAAGGAATACAGATCTATCCTTATTTGGACGATTGCCTGATTCTGGCTCAAGGAAGGGACGAGCTTCTTCATCATTTGGAATATGTGATAGCAGTGCTAAGATGCCTGGGGTATTCTGTGAACGAAATAAAGTCCAGTCTAGTACCCTCTCAGGACATGTGCTTTCTGGGTGTAAGACTGAATACAGCATCCCAGATGGCCTTTTGACCCCGGACAAACAAAAGAATCTTTCCCTTTACTTTCATCAATTGTCTCATCAGTCCAGGCTGACTGCAAGGACAGTCCTTCAAGCCTTGGGGTTCATGGCATCTTGTATTCTGGTGCTTCCCAATGCCAAACTGCATATGAGGAAGCTACAATGGTATCTCAAAAATGTATGGACACAGCACTGCCAGGATCTGGACACTGTCATTCAGATAATACCTTGCATTCAAAAGGAGTTTTTGTGGTGGGCTCAGGAATGTCACCTAAACAAGGGACTCTCTGTGACCCGGCCAGAGGTGAGTCAGATTCTAACGACAGATGCCTCAGACATAGCTTGGGGAGCTCATCTAAATGGAAAGTGGATACAAGACAAGTGGCCTGCCAGACTACAACATCTACATATCAACTTGAAGGAGATGTTAGCAGTCCAGTTTGCATTAATAGCTTTCAAGGATTTACTTCTTCCAGGGCAGGTGTTGATTCTAACAGACAACACAACTGTCATGTGGTACATCAACAAGCAAGGGGGAACATTCTTATCCTCTATGCAGGCAAGCAATGATTTTGTGGGAGACTGCTCTCAGTTTACAGCTAAATCTTCAGGCAAGGTTTCTGCCGGGAGCACAGAACTCCTTAGCAGATGTGTTGTGCACACGAATTATGGATCCCCACGAGTGGAAATTGGATCCTCATGTATTTCAGAAATTGACAGTGTCATGGGGAACTCCAGACATAGATCTGTTCGCTTCTCCACTAAACCACCAGCTGCCAAAGTTTTGCACGAAAGGTTTCATCCCACAGCTTGGAAAGTGGATGCTCTTTCTTTCAATTGGAGCAATCTTCATGTGTATGCCTTTCCACCTCTGCCTCTCCTCCCAAAGGTACTTCTAAAGGTGAGACAGGACAAGCCAAAGATGATTTTAATAGCTCCAGATTGGCCTCGACAGCACTGGTACCCATTACTGAGAAGTCTGGTATGGGAGCCTCCATGGCCTTTGCCTTCGATTCCACACCTGTTGTCTCAGGAGAACAGTCATTTACTCAATGTCAAGCTTCACTCTCTTCACCTAACAGCCTGGCATATTCTGTTTTGAACCATAGAGGGTCTCAACTTCCACAGCAAGTTTTGAATGTTATTTTGGAAGCTAGAAGGCCTAGTACAAGGAAAGTGTGAGATAAATGGAAGAGATTTTTATTTTGGAGTGCAGCAAAGGATTTTGATGTTTCTGAGCCTAATTTAAGTGTGGCTCTTCAATATCTTACTGAGTTACTGGACAAAGGTTTGTCCTTCTCTTCTATTAAGGTTCATGCTGCAGCAATTTAGGCTCACTATGACTGTGACCCACCATTGTTTTCTCATCCTTTGTTCAAGCAATTTCTTAGAGGGGCAAAGAATATAAGACCCCACGTGAGCTCCTACTCCTGCTTGGGATCTCAATTTTGTGTTGGAGAAACTTACTCTACAACCTTTTGAGCCTGCAGCTACTACTGAGTTGAAATATTTATCATGGAAGACTGCTTTTTTGTTGGCCATTACCTCTGCAAGAAGGGTTTCTGAATTGCAGGCCCTTATGGCGGTTGAGCCTTTCTTAATTTTCCATAAGGATAGGGTATCTTTACGTACTAATCCTTCCTTTATGCCTAAAGTGGTTTCTAGTGTGGCTTTAAACCAAACTATTCATTTGCCTACTTTTATGCAAATCCCCAAAATAAAGGGAAAAGATTTTGCACACTTTAGATGTACACAGGCAGTTGCGATATTATTTGAGCAGAACTAAAGGGTTCAGGCAGTCTCAGCAGTTATTTGTTTCTTTTGCTTTGAGTTCTCAGGGCAAGCCTGTGTCAAAACAAACTATTTCTAAGTGGATTGGGTTTTGCATTGCTTTCTGTTATTCCCATCATGGCAAGGAGATTCCAGCTGGGATTAGGCCTCATTCCACTAGGGCTACTGCCACTTGACAGCTTTTTTAAGGGGGGTGGCAACTAAAGATATTTTGGAGGCAGCTACTTGGAGTTCAGTACATACTTTCTCTAAGCATTATCACCTTCCACTTTACTCTAAATCTAGGGCTGGTTTTGCCACTGCTATTTTACAGGGCATTTTGGCAGCTCCTGCTTCTATAGTTTTGCCATCCGCCCTTACCTCTGCTTTGGGATTCTACCCAAGTGTAAGGACTGCAGCAATGTGAGATGAAGAACATAGTACAGTTTTGTACCTACCATAAATGTAGATGTTCGAAGATCCACATTGCTGCAGTCAACTTACCTCCCTCCATCCCCTCTGTACTTAGAGGCGGTTGTGTGGGTTGAATTGTAAATATTGTGTATATTGTATATATTGTACATATTATTAGTGCAAGGGTGGTTGGTTGGTTGTTTGCTGTCTTTTGGTTTTGACCTTTCTTTTTAGGGTCTTCTGACATCTGGGGCAAGAAAAGACTGAGGATATGACGTAGGTCATGCGCATTTGTACCCTGACGCTCTGATGTCAGTCTAATGCGCCTTGACCGACGTCAGCCTTATACTTTGATATTCGGGCCGACCGAGGACAGCGGACTACCCAAGTGTAAGGACTGCAGCAATGTGGATCTTCGAACATCTACATTTATGGTAGGTACAAAACTGTACTTTTTTAAACCAGAAAGTTGAAAGGGATGGAAAAACTGCCCAAACATTCAATAAACTACAATTTCTGGGCCAGAAATCACTCCTCTTGTGGTAGATAGGCTACCTAGTGCTTACCATTCCCACTGATAAGCTAGAAGGCTTCCATCCAACACAGAAAGGCTTGGGGGGCTCAGAAGCTTATAAACAGTCCTGGATACAGCAAATTTCTATCAGGACTAGACTACTTACAGGAAAGGTGGGAAACAAGTGCAAATGCGGGCTTTTAAACTTGAAAGTTTGAAGGGGATGGAAAAACTTCCCAAACAGCCACTAAACTACAAATTCTGGGCCAGAAACCACTCCTCCTGTGGTATAGGTTCATAGGTTCATAGGTTCATACTAGGCTATCTGCCCTAGGGCATTTATAAGCCTAGCCAGAGTGTGTGTGGCTTTCACCACACCTTAGGATGAGAATACTATACCCATTAGTTTGCTGTGCCTCTGTCCAGCAGTGACACAGAGATGATTCCCGGGGTAAACCTACAATCTCCCATCCACTCGTCAAGATTTCTCTTGAACAGAGTCAGTGAGGGGCTCTGCCTCACATGGACTGGGATTCTGTTCCATAGTGTAGGGAGTCTCTGGGTGATGAATCTGTCCCTCCAGCACGTCCTATTTATATCCGTGTTGAGGTTTAAGTCTCTTGCTCTTGTGGCTCTGGTGGATTTGGATTTTTTGAGGTGGAGCATGTCCATTAATTCCAGGTTGGACATGGCCTTGTATGTCAGGCACAGATCACCTCTGAGCAGATGGTATGTGACTGAATAGAGCTGGAGTTTCTTCAGTCGGGCAGCGTATGACATATGTTTGAGCCTTTATCCTTTTGGTGAGGAACTTTTGGGGTCTTTCCAACTGCTGCAGGTGTCGGGTAAGGTACATTCGAATGGGGCGTTGTACTCAATCATTGGTCTGATAAGTGAAGAGTACAGGGGTACAATGACCTCTCCTGATCTGGATGTGAATCCCTTCATGATCAGGTGGGCAATGTAGAAGGTCTTCCTAACTACTTTGGCAATGTGAGTGTCAAAAGAGAGGTTACTGTCAACTTGGGTCCCCAGGTCCCTGATAACTTCTTCCATGTTTAATGGATTACCACCTATGTGGTAATTAGGGGTTACCTTGTTTTTCCCAAAGGGTATGACTATACATTTTTTGGCATTTAGCTTAAGGCCATGGCTCTGGCACCAGTTATCCATTTCTATGACACCTCTCTGGAGGATGTCTGTGTCTGATGGAGTGTCAATTATGGTGCCCAGTTTGCAGTCATCTGCAAATTTTGTCAACCACAATCCCCCTATGTTTGCCTGCACTTCAGAAAAATAAATGCCGAACAAGAGGGGGCCCAGGACTGAGCCCTGTGGGACACCGCTCGTGACCGGCTTAGAGTCTAACATGGCACCAACAACTCTAACCCTGTGTGTTCTGTCCTTGAGCCAGTTTGCAACCCATCTTGTGACATATGGGTTTACATCTAAGCTGGTGAGCTTTTCTATGATGCCCGAGTGGGGTATTGTGTCAAAGGCTTTTGCTAGGTCAAGGTAGGCTGTGTGAACTGCCTTACCCTCATCAATGGCCTTAGTGACTGTTTCGAAAAAGTCGACCAAGTTCAAGAGGCAGGATCTGCCCTTGACAAAGCCAAATTGGGTAGGATCCAGTGTCTGTAGGTCCCCAATGTCTTTATTTATGAGTTCCATTATGATCCTCTCCATAGCCTTGCAGACAAGGCTCATCAAGCTCATGGGGCGGTAATTTCCAGGGTCCATAGAAGCACCGCCTTTGTGGAGTGGGACCACAGTTGCCGTACGCCATTCTTTGGGTACGTATCCTGTAGTAAAGCTAAGATTAAACAGCAGCCTTATGTGTGGGTTTAGTTCCTCATTGAGTTCGTGTAGCACACAGCCGGGGACACTGTCCGGTCCCATTGATGCTGTGTTTTTTGCTTTAGAGAGAGCAGCTCTCACCTGGGCATCTGAGATGTTTGGGAGGCTAGACTCTGGTGGGATAGATATTTCTCCTTTTGGGGGGAGGGAGGGCAAGAAATTTGCACTGAACCTGTCTGCCAGTATGTTGGCAATGTCTGTGGGTTCAGTGATTTTTGTATCATTTTGGACTAATTCTGAGCATATCTGGGAGTTTCCACCCAGGTTTCTAACATAGCTAAAGAAGGCCTTATGATTGCCTTTTGTGTCTTTAGCGATTTTTCTCTCAGAGTTGGCCTTGGATGATTTTATGAGTGATCATAGTTTTTTGCTAGTATTGATCAGAGATGCCTTCCCTTTTAGGGATTTTGCTCTGTCATGTAGTAGCTTTCTCCTCTTGTTGTAGAGTTTGCTTATGGCTGGGGTCCACCAGACCGGGCGCCTGCCTTTGGTGGAAAGGGTCTTGATTTTATTAGGGATTGCTTGATCCATACATTCCTGGAGGTGCTCGTAGAGGGCATTTGTAAGGGTTTCAGCAGTGTGGGTTGTGGTTTCCACTGGCTCGGGGGCCTTGAAGGATACCACTCCAGTCTTAAGAAGTGTGAAGTTTGCTTTTGAGAAGTTCTTCACTGTGGTCTTTTTTGCTGGGGTTGGGGGCGGGATGTGGATCTCCAGTGAGATTAATTTATGGTCTGATCTCACCAATGAGGGATATACTTCTGGTGTGAAGCATTTTGCCCTCATGTTTGTGATGATCAGGTCTAGTATATTTTCTCCTCTTGTGGGAATGGTGACTAGTTGTTCCATAGCATTTGAGTTTATGAACTCCAGGAACCTTTGGGCTAGGGTGTTGGGGCTTGAGTAATGTTCCCAGTCTATGTTTGGGTAGTTGAAGTCACCCAATATGATGGTGTTTGGAGAGACATTCATACTCTCCAGTGTCTTCAGGAAGGCTGTGTGGGTTTCCTGAGTTTGAGAGGGTGGTCTGTAGCATGCTACAAACTGTAGGGCAGTTTTACCTATGGTTAATTGCACCTGGATGGTCTCCGATGCTTCGTGCGTTGCCACTAACCTGGAGGTGTGGGTATCCTTTATGAATATGGATACTCCCCCTCCTTTTGTGGTTCGGTCTGGATTTTGGGGCTGGAACGCATGATATGAGGTATAACCTGATAGTGCTGGGGTGCTCTCAGGAGCCTTGAACCAGGTTTCAGTCACAGTACAGACATCAATGTTCTCCATACTGAGGAGGGCTTCGAGGGCGTGCATCTTGAGGTTTAGACTTCTGGCATTGAGCAGTATTACCCTTAGTTTTTTTTCCATTTTTGTTTTCTAGGGTGGTAGGTTTATCATTTGAGCCTTGCCTAAAAAAGGCACTATGGAGGTGGCAAGAGCCTTTGCCAATATCTGGAAGCCCAGGGGTGACAGGTGCAAGCCGTCCCTTGCGAAGCAGCGTGGCTACCTAGTGCTTACCACTCTCACTGATAAGCTAGAAGGCTTCCCTCTAACACGGAAAGGCTTGTAGGGACTTAGAAGCTTACAAACAGTCCTGGATGCAGCAAATCTGAATCTGGACTGGACTAGTTACAGGAAAGGTGGGAAACAAGCTTAGAACTTTTTTTTTTTTTTTTAATGCAGAAAAGCAGCTAAAACAGCAGTAAATAATTCAAATGCAGCAAAAGTTGAAGCACCTTTTGATTTAATTACAGCATTCAGTCTTCTTGGGTACACACCTGCAATCAATTAAAGAGACTCTGATTAACCTCAAATAAAGTTCAGCTATCCTAGTAGGATTTTCCTGACATGTACTCAGTTGCCTGCTACAGCAAAAGCCATGGTTCGCAGAGAGCTTACAAAGCATTGTTGAAAGGTATCAGTCAGGTGAAGGGTACAAAAACATTTCCACAGCATTAGATATACCATGGAACACAGTAAAGACAGTCATCAAAAAGTGGAGAAAACATGGGACAACAGTGACATTGCAAAGAAGTGGTTGTCCCTCCAAAATTGATGAAAAGACAAGACTATAACTGGTTAGGGAGGCTGCCAAGAGACCTCCAGCAACACTGGAGGAGCTGCAGGAATTTCTGGCAAGTACTGGTTGTGTACTACATGTGATAACAATCTCCCATCTTCTCCATATGTCTAGGCTATGGGGTAGGGTTGCAAGATGGAGCCTTTTCATACAGAGAAAAACATCCGGGCCCAGCTAAAATTTGCAAAACAATACATCAAGTCTCCCAAAAGCATGTGGGGAAAATGTGATATGGTCTGATGAGACCAAGGTTGAACTTTTTCGCCACAATTCCAAAAGGTACATTTGGAGCAAAAACAATACTTTGCATCACCAAAAGAATAACATCCTCATGGTGAAGCATGGTGGTTGCAGTATCATGGGGTTGATTTTCTTCAGCTGGAACTGGGGCTTTGGTCAAGGTGGAGGGAATTATGAACATTTCCAAATACCAGTCACTTTTGGCCCAAAACCTTCAGGTGTCTGCTAGAAAGCTGAAGATGAAGAGGAATTTCACATTTCAGCATGACAATGACCCCAAGCATACATCCAAATCAACAAAAGAATGGCTTCACCAGAAGAAAATTAAAGTTTTGGAATGGCCCAGCCAGAGCCCAGACCTAAATCCAATAGAAAATCTGTGGGGTGACCTGAAGAGGGCTGTGCACAAGAGATGCCCTCGCCATCTGACAGATTTGGAGTGCTTTTGCAAGGAAGAGTGGGCAAATATTGCCAAGTCAAGATGTGCCATACTGATAGACTCCTACCCAAGAAGTCTGAATGCTGTATTTAAATCAAAATGTGCTTCAACAAAGTATTAGTTTAAGGGTGTGCACACTTATGCAACCAGCTTATCGTACGTTTTTTTTTATATTTTATATTTTCTCCCAACAGATTTGTTTGTTTTTCAATTGAATTGTATAGGTTCTAGGCTACATTAAAGGTGGGAAAAGTTTTGAAATGATTTATTGTGATCTCATTTTTTATATCACAAAAACCTGGCATTTTAACAGGGGTGTGTAAACTTTTTAAATCCACTGTATAAGTGATTAAGTGATTAAGAGGGAGCACTAATGTATGGCACTGTAAGATTTTAAAACAGTTGGTTAGAAGCAAAAATTGCTTTCTCTTTTCTGTATAATGGTTAAAAAAATACTCTTATGACCTAAAAAAGTCTGAGTGGAGGAGTGTGAGAAGCAATGAATACGTCTATGTGATGATGTATGGATTGGATAATGGGATCTTTTTATAAAAAGTATTCATCAAACTCCACACGAAGTTTTAGAGAAATGTAGCTCATGGCTATGCTTACTAGGTAGCGGGAAAGTACAAGAACTTTTGAAACAGATATGATTAGGAGAATAAAGTTGTCCCTGAAAATGCACTGCCTCACAACGTGCAAATGTGAAGCTTTGTGACATATTTAAATATCAGTTATGACAATGTGTTAATGAGTATTCATGTAAATTCTTAATGAAAGATGACCCTTTACATCCATTTGATGAAGGTAGAGGGTGGGATTCAGAAAGCCTTACTACGAGAAGGCATAACATGCCCCCCATATCTTTCTGATCTTTAGACTATCCTACTGCTAATGTTTTCAACCAGCAGGGGGCTCTGCACAGAGAAAGGCCAGGCAGGCAGAGCTGCATGATAATACCTCACAATCTAGGGGAGTGGCTAATGATAATTAGTTATGTGCTCTCCCTGAAAATACCGGCGACTCCTGCTTTATGTGCTTCACTGGGAAGTGTAAATGTTCACTTTTGAAAGAGAAAGTGAATGCTGTCAAAATGCAGCAGTCACCCATACATTCCTTTGAAAGCAGTCAAGGTGCAGATAAGTTCAGTAAATGCATGTGGGTGAGGGTGTAAGTTAATGTGTGTGTGTGTGTGTGTGTGTGTGTGTGTGTGTGTGTGTGTGTGTGTGTGTGTGTGTGTGTGTGTGTGTGTGTGTGTGTGTGTGTGTGTTGGAGTGTTAAGTGTATCTGTGACAGTGTCTGACTGAAGGATGGCTTTTTTGTAGAAGGATGGATGGTTGTGGGAGATTTTCTGGAAGTGCGCACATATGTGTGTGTGTTGTAGAGGTAATGCATGACCCACAATGGAGAACACTATTGCCATCAAGATTGACAGTGCTAACATTAGCAACAGTGTGATTCAGAGATATATTAATGAGCTGATAGTGAAGCCTTTCTCTTTGAGACTGTAGTACCAGCTCAGGTCTCCTTTGAAAAAAGTCTACTAGCCTAGTGGGGCTAACCCAGTCAACAAAGGATAAATAAAAAAATAAATAAAGTATAGCTGCTTTGAATCCCATTTTCCTCACCAAAATGGTAACTGGCCTACATGCAGTATGTAATTAATATAAGTAATGAGTCTCTTTCTGAATCCCAGACAGAGCTTTAAAGCATGATATCATTAGCTGTTAATGACAGCACCTCTGAATAGTTGCTTTTCTATCTTCCTTTTGGAATCAGAATATTAATTTCGATCCTAGAAAGGAAAGTTCATACTGGTGCCTAGAAAGGAAAGTTCATACTGGTGCCAAGTTCGTTCTTCATTCATTTTTTTCCTTTCATTTTTATCGGGGGTAATAAAGCCATTAATGAGATATAAAAATATACTTTTCCCATTATAGTTCAGGTAAGTCAATTCACAACATTGTTGTAAAAACTAGTAATTACTAATTATAATGCAATACTGTCTTCATAAATTGTCATCAAGAATATTTATTAAGTCACGTGCCTTGTTCTAATCAGTTATGGTATAAGAACTTGAATAAGCATTTAAATAATAGAATGCAAATAAATATTTGTTGCACTGTATTACAGTTAAAATGATGTCTTGAACATTTACAGCATTTGTTAATATCACAAAAGGCAGCAGTGAGGTCACAGTAAACACCATTTTATTGAAGTAGAGTAAGCGCTTTCATCGGTGTTAATCCACCAACTTCTTCAGACAATTAAAAAACACAACCTGTTATAACTTAAATAATATCAGGTCCCGTGGTCAATTAAACTGCTGCCTTTTGTGTTATTTGCTAGTTGGTTTCCTTTGGTTCCCTTTGGAAGAGTCTGTCTTGGTCTATTTCGATGGCAAGTGGTGGAGTCTCACAATTGCAGGCACCGTTTTCCGAGGAGGATAACATTTTTAACATATCGGATTTTGCCCAAGAGGCGAACGCCATGGACAACTTGACACTTTTGGTTCAGGAGCTCATGAGGAAGGTGGATTCATTGAGCCAATGGAATGCAAGCACAAATACGTTTTGAGACTCCAGGAATAACAACAGGTCATCTAGACAGCCAGAACTGCACGGGCATTCCGGTCCAGCTGTTAACACTTCAATTGGTCCGGTAATAGCATCGTCTAGTGGAGATAACACTAATGTTATCCACAGTACGGACGGTCACCAGCGTTTCAGTAATGAGCAGAGACTGTTCCCAATTACACATAATGGAGCAAGGATTGAGTTGCTCCCAAACATGAATAATTTTTTAAGAGACATTGCTTTCTTTTCTGACACCTCGAGAGGTACAGTTGGAGCCACCAATGATCTAAATTCAGTTAGTGCACAACTAAGCTTATTTGACCAGAAGCTATATAAACATCGCAAGCTCCGTGTCGCAAGCTCCAATTAGAGGTATCCTATTTGCAAGAATGCATAAACAAGAAAATCATTCCAAAAAGGTCTTGCAAAAAATGTATGTGTTAAGTGAAAAAGGAGGAGATTAGCTAATATAGTGATTTTAAAAGCCAGCTAAAGAGGAAGCTCTCTTTTTCATGCCTGGGGAAAACTGGAAAGATATGTATAATGTCAGACACTATTACTCACACAGTGTATAGACATGAGTCATGGTCCTTAATGGTGGCCTAGAAAAAACCTCTAGTCTTTCTATATTGTCCACTGAAGTGTACACCACACAGTAGTTTATTGTCAACACACCCATCAGAGCAGCTGGCTGTCCTCCAATGTATGTTGTGATATACAGGAAGCTGTCTGTGTATGGATGCATACGTTATCACTGTGCAAGGGAAGGTATTGCTGTTAATGTTTTGGTTACCATTTTTAACAGTACTAGGGATATTTATCGGAGTGACATTTTCCAAATTTAAAGAATTAACACCAAAGTACTCATCATTCAGTAGTGCCTGACAGAGGCTCAGTTTTAGAGGACTGGATTTTCCCAGGGTCATAGCAAGAAAGATAAATGGCAGTATGTAGATACATGATGGGCCGAAACAGAAGAACTAGCACTCAATGCTTTCATCCTTTTAATGAGAAGATGAATGTTCATCCACGGAAGTCATGTGATGCATTGTATCATGTGACAACAGCTGTTACCACTGCCTGATTCAATGGTGACAAAAATATTATTTTATATGAGGGGTAAAAATTGCATCGCTTGTCACCCACTGAAAGTCAGCATGGTTCAGTGAGCCTGTTCTTGCACCATCCTTGGCAGATAAGAGATTTTTTTTTTTTTTGTTAGGTTAGTACTAAACTAACTGCTCTTGCAAGCCAAGCAATATTACTAATTATCCCTTGTAAGATCAAACTGCACCTTACCACCTTGGGTTTGTGTTTGTAACCACACTTAACCCTCCCAATAGTTAATTTGACTCTTTTAGAGTGCTATTGCATAATTTTTGTTTTATTTACTGATTTTGCATTTTATATCATTTTAAAGGTCCCAATACTTGAAATCACCTTGTTCAGTAGTTTAAGTTGTTTTGTAGTAGCATCACTCTCTCAAGCATTCTTTTTTGGTGTTCTTCAATTAAGAGGACTGACATAGTCCATCTAGTGACAGTAGGTGATGGTCTGGTGTAAAAGAGTTAGGAAACACATAAGAAAGCTCTAAGTGTAGATGCTTTACTGGTCAGAGGGCTTAGAAGTCAGTTTTCTGTATTTTAAGTACCCATGTAAATTTGACACATTTGTGTGCCCACTGCTCATTGCACAGCCGTGGTTAATAGTGCTTTGTAGAATGCAGACAGTTAGAAACCTAATTTCCCTATAAAACCATTTCTGAAGTAGTACCAGTAATTTAGTGAGTGCAGAGCTGCTACTTTGCAGGATGAATAGCTTATAACAGCTAATTTCATGATGAGTTGCACACAGCAGCTAGTTTGTGTGTTGAGGAACACTGCCCCTTGAATTTAGTATTATATAGCCTAGTCCAATCTCTAGCACCAAATGCACCCTTAGTTGGCCCACTATTAAAACCTTATGCACCACATCCTAGTAGTTCACCCAGTAAAGGATCTGGCATTACAGTTATGCACTTTCACAATTTCTCAACAGCCAATTTGATGGAACAACATACATCCAATCTCTTGTGAAGGAACCCTTATTCAATATGCAGATGACTCCACTATTATCTGCATTTCAAACATATTAACATGCTTACAACAAATAGCACAACAAGCTTTCACATCCATAGAAACCAGGGTCTGCAATGCTCAATAATCCAATCAAAATGAAAAGCTTGTAAGGTAAACCAAATGCAGCTCCCAGAAAAATGCAAGCCAAAGAACCAGCAGTATGGTGAAACAGCAAAAAAGTTTAATGATCCAAAAATCCAGAGAAATCCATAAAAGTTAATTGACATAAAAACAAGTCCACTGCTAAGTGCTTTCACCCATTAATACATTCGGGCATCTTCAGAGTAGTGAAACTGAAAAGAAATCAACTGCCTTAAGTAAATTCAAAATGTTCCCGTCCTGTAAATAAACCAATCGCAACAGAGTGTACCTTAAACAAATTAGAATGTTCAAGGTGGAATCAATTCATAATAAAAAGCATGTACAAAAAATTTTTTTGGTGTATGTATAAAAAATATATTAATAAAAAAAAAAAAAAAAATATATATCTATATATATGTGTGTGTGTGTGTGTGTGTGTGTGTGTGTGTGTGTGTGTGTGTGTGTGTGTGTGTGTGTAAAATGTTGATATTATGTATAAAAAGCTCGTTAAAAAATCAATTTAAACAAAACAAGATCTGTATTTTAAAATACTAGACATAGAAATAAAATCATTAATACCAGGGGGTCTGGAGGCATCTAGTCTAAGTTGCCACAAAGTTTCTCGAACTTCCAACAAAATCTTAAAATTGCCCCCTCTATCGTTGTCGGGTATTCTGTCAACAACAAAAAATAAAAATTTTATAAAATTCTCACACTTAATACTGTGCGTGTAGAGAGCATTTCTAGACCTCTTATTCCTGATGTCCCTTAGGTGCTCAAAAATTCTTAACCTAAGTTTCCTAATGGTTTTACCTACGTAAAATGTAGGACAACTAAGACACGTGGCAATATAGACCACTCTCCTGGTATTGCAATTACAATACCCTGGGCATTTTATAGATCTATGAAAATTCTGAACTGCCACATAAGGACCATTATTAATATACCTACATACACTACACGACCCACATTTGTTCATTTTAGAATTCCGATAAAGTCCATTGTAAGAACTTTCCCTTTCCATCAACTCTTTCAAATTCATCCCTCTACTATATGTAAAAAGCGGCAAGTTACCAACAACTTGCATAGTATCCTTATCCATAGTGTATTGCCATGTTTCTCTTAAAATTTTTGCCACTCTATCAGCATACCCATTATAGGGTAGTATCATAGCTCTTGTTATCAGAATCAATATGAGAACTACTATTAACAAACCCATGAGTCTCTTTAATTAATCCGCCTAACAAAATAGGTCTAAACTAAATGCCTTTTGCCAACAACCTCATTTTTGATGTTAGTCAAAAAATCAAGAGGGTAACCTCTGTCTAAAAACATATCTACTAAGCTCTTAATTTCCAAAGTGTGTTGGGCATCTTCACTAATTAGCCTAGAGAGTCTAACCATCTGACCCTTTACGACATTCTTTTTTTGATAAAGGGGATAGCAGCTTTGAAAATGCAAAAAGCTATATGAATAAGTTTCTTTACGAAAAATATTGGATTCTAATCTAATAACCCCTTCACCCACTCTTGTATAAAATGTGATGTCAAGATAATTACACCTGTTGCCGTGTACCTTGTAGGTAAACTTAAGAAAATTAGTAGTGTTATTGAGATATTCTACAAAAGTATGTATTGTATCAACTGGCCCTCTCCAAAAAATTAACAAATCATCAAGGTACCTCAAATAAAGTGACACATACTTCATGTAGGTTGATGTAAATACTTTGTCCAATTCCCATTGTGCTAAAACAAGATTAGCATAAATTGGTGCACATTTTGCGCCCATGGCAACTCCTGTTACTTGTTTATACAGTTCACCCTCAAAAGATAAAAAATTGTTACTTAGAATAAGTTCCATTAGATCAACAAGAAGTGATCATTTGACAGTGTGCATGTCACAAAATTTTTCAAGACAAATCTGAAACATATCCAACCCTTCCACCTGAGGTATAACTGAAAACAGATTAATAACATCTATAGTAACCATAATGAAAGGCTCATCAAAGTGTTTTTGTCTAATAACATCTAGACAGTGCCAGAAATCACGCAAAATATGTGTAAAATGATTAACCATATTTTTACAATAAAAGTCCATAAAAGAAGCCATAGCTTCAGTCTTAGAGCCCCTAGCCGAAACAATGGGGCGAAAAGGTAGATTATCCTTATTTTTGTGGATCTTTGGTATTCCAAAAATGGAGGGTGTCACAGGAACTTCTACTGATAAAAAATGAAATTCATTATTATCTATAATACCCTCCAATAACCATTCATAAAGAAGCCAATCTGTTTTGGAATAAGCCATGTTCAACTCATTGCGTGATACCCTGGTATAAGAATTGGTGTCATTTAGTAAACATGACATTCTATTGGAATAGTCAGTGGATATCATAATCACAACTCTCCCACCCTTGTCTGGTTTCATTACCCTGAACTGATTAGAAGATATCAACTCACGTAAACAAAAACGGTCACCTACAATCAGGTTATCCGCTTGATGGTCAGTCAATCTACTCAACCTTCTGATATGTATTTCACACATAGACTCAAAAATGTGAATACAGGGGAGGGCTGGGGGAATAAATGTACTTTTTCTTTTAGGCTGTGGAAATTGTTCTTTAGACAAATTAGGATTCTTAGAAAAATACATCTGCAAATTTAATTGTCTAGTATACAACCTCAAATTAACTAAAATTTTAGCTACTTCATTTCTAAACTTGGGTACAAATGTGAATCCCTTCTCAAATAATGAGAGGTGATCATCGGTCAACTTAAAATTAGTAAAATTATATAAATATACATTATTAACCTTGACAAGCTTGCATGACATTTCCTTGTCCAAATCAAAATCAAAATTGAAATTTCTACCTAAATCATACCCTAATAACAAATTAGGTGTTAAGTCCAAATTAGAAACATGAACATCACCAGTAACTTGAAATTGTACCTGTGGTGAAAATAATACGGAGGAATCAGCCTCCTTGCTAAAAGCCATGGTATTTTGTGAAAATTCGGGAGCACAACCAACGTTTTTACGGGCCACCACCGCGGGGACGACCATTGGAGGGACCTTACAACAACAGAAGGCAGAGGTTCTAGTTACTGGATCTACTTTTGTTGACATTTACAGTTCTGATGAAGATTTTATTGATTTTTCTTTACAGTGGGCCATTTGTCGCAACAAGTTTGGGATTTTTTTGCAAGACAATACCGTTAAACCACATGAATTTTCACAAAATACCTTGGCTTTTAGCAAGGAGGCTGATGTATTTTTTATACATACACCAAAAAGTTTTTTTGTACATGCTTTTTATTATGAATTGATTCCACCTTGAACATTCTAATTTAGTTAAGGTACACTCTGTTGCGATTGGTTTATTTACAGGGCGGGAACATTTTGAATTTACTTAAGGCAGTTGATTTCTTTTCAGTTTCACTACGCTGAAGATGCCCAAATGTATTAATGGGTGAAAGTGTTTAGTAGTGGACTTGTTTTAATGTCAATTAACTTTTATGGATTTCTCTGGATTTTTGGATCATTAAACTTTTGTGCTGTTTCACCATACTGCTAGTTCTTCAATACTCAACTCCTGTCGAACCCCCCCCCCAAAAAAAAAAACCTCTTATTTTTTTACCGACAAACCTCACAGCTCTAACACAATCTTTTCCATAAACAATACTAAACTAGATTTGGTTCAGCATACCAAACTAACAGGAGCCAAAACTGATGATAATCTTAAATTTGACTGCTACATCCCAAGTAGTATCAGGAAAACTACGAAAAACTAGGCATGCTATACAGGAACAAACATTTCCTGACTGCATCTACCAAAATTACCCCAGCCAAAACCTTTTTGCCCTCACTATTATATAGTTTACAGACTTCCCTAAAAACACACTTTAAAGCTGTTATAACAAAATTGCCAAGATTGTCATAAATTCGTCCCTGTAACCCATCATTGTTAAGCTCTACACTCCCTAAAATGGCTTGAACTTCCCCTCCTCCTCCAACACATTGAAGTTATTACAATATAAAATATCCTCCACACCCCATTAGACTGTTCTGTTCTTAGCCCATTAATCAACTTTTACCTCACAAATAGACATCTGGGGGCTGAAGACAAACAGCTCCTCAGACTTGATAAACCCACCAAATCCCCAGGCCTAAGCCTCTATTCCTGCGCAGTTGCAGAATTACTGCACTTCCTTCTACTAATTACCAGAACTGTCAATAACCTGCCCTCCATCAAATGCTCCCTAAAAATACCGTTAAACCACATGAATTTTCACAAAATACTTTGGCTTTTAGCAAGGAGGCTGATTCCTCTGTGTTATTTTCACCACAGGTACAATTTCAAGTTACTGGTGATGTTCATGTTTCTAATTTGGAGTTAACACCTAATTTGTTATTAGGGTATGATTTAGGTGGGAATTTCAATTTTGATTTTGATTTGGACAAGGAAATGTTGTGCAAGCTTGTTAAGGTTAATAATGTATATTTATATAATTTTACTAAATTTAAGTTGACCGATGATCACCTCTCATTACTTGAGAAGGGATTCACTTTTGTACCCAAGTTTAGAAATGAAGTAGCTAAAATTTTAGTTAATTTGAGGTTGTATACTAGACAATTAAATTTGCAGATGTATTTTTCTAAGAATCCTAATTTGTCTGAAGAACAATTTCCACGGCCTAAAAGAAACAGTACGTTTATTCCCCCAGCCCACCCCTGTATACACGTTTTTGAGTCTATGTGTGAAATGCAGATCAGAAGGTTGAGTAGATCGACTGACCATCAAGCGGATAACCTGACTGTAGGTGAACGCTTTTGTTTACGTGAGTTGATATCTTCTAATCAGTTCAGGGTGATGAAACCAGACAAGAGTGGGGGGGGTTTGTGATTATGATGTCCACTGACTATTCCAATAGAATGTCATGTTTACTAAATGACACCAATTCTTATACCAGGATATCACGTAATGAGTTGAACATGGCTTATTCCAAAATAGATTGGCTTTTTTATGAATGGTTATTGGAGGGTATTATAGATAATAATGAATTTCATTTTTTATCAGTAGAAGTTCCTGTGACACCCTCCATTTTTGGAATACCAAAGATCCACAAAAATAAGGATAATCCACCGTTTCGCCCGATTGTTTCAGCTAGGGGCTCTAAGACTGAAGCTATGGCTTCTTTTGTGGACTTTTATTGCAAAAATATGGTTAATCATTTTACACATATTTTGCGTGATTCCTGGCACTGTCTAGATGTTATTAGACAAAAACACTTTGATGAGCCTTTCATTATGGTTGCTATAGATTTTATTAATCTGTTTTCAGTTATACCTCAGGTGGAAGGGTTGGATATGTTTTGGATTTGTCCTGAAAAATTTTGTAACATGCACACTGTCAAACGGTCACTTCCTGTTGATCTAATGGAACTTATTCTAAGTAACAATCTTTTATCTTTTGAGGGTGAACTGTATAAACAAGTAACAGGAGTTGCCATGGGCGCAAAATGTGCGCCAATTTATGCTAATCTTGTTTTAGCACAATGGGAATTGGACAAAGTATTTACACCAACCTACATAAAGTATGTGTCACTTTATTTGAGGTACCTTGATGATTTGTTAATTTTTTGGAGAGGGCCAGTTGATACAATACATACTTTTGTAGAATATCTCAGTAACACTACTAATTTTCTTAAGTTTACCTACAAGGTACACAGCAACAGGTGTAATTATCTTGACATCACACTTTATACAAGAGTGAGTAAAGGGGTTATTAGATTAGAATCCAATATTTTTCGTAAAAAAAACTTATTCAAATAGCTTTTTGTATTTTCAAAGCTGCCATCCCCTTTATCAAAAAAAGAATGTTGTAAAGGGTCAGATGGTTAGACTCTCTAGGCTAATTAGTGAAGATGCCCAGTACCCTTTGGAAATTAAGAGCTTAGTAGATATGTTTTTAGATAGAGGTTACCCACTTGATTTTTTGACTAACATCAAAAATGAGGTTGTTGGCAAAAGGCATTTAGTTTTTGGACCTATTTTATTAGGCGGATTAATTAAAGAGACTCATGGGTTTGTTAATAGTAGTTCTCATATTGATTCTGATAACTTTAAAAGAGCTATGATACTACCCTATAATGGGTATGCTGATAGAGTGGCAAACATTTTAAGAGAAACATGGCAATACACTATGGATAAGGATACTATGCAAGTTGTTGGTAACTTGCCGCTTTTTACATATAGTAGAGGGATGAATTTGAAAGAGTTGATGGAAAGGGAAAGTTCTTACAATGGACTTTATCAGAATTCTAAAATGAACAAATGTGGGTCGTGTAGTGTATGTAGGTATATTAATAATGGTCCTTATGTGGCAGTTCAGAAATTTCATAGATCTATAAAATGCCCAGGGTATTGTAATTGCAATACCAAGAGAGTGGTCTATATTGCCACGTGTCTTAGTTGTCCTACATTTTATGTAGGTAAGACCATTAGGAAACTTAGGTTAAGAATTCTTGAGCACCTAAGGGACATCAGGAATAAGAGGTCTAGTAATGCTCTCTACATGCACAGTATTAAGTGTGAGAATTTTACAAAATTTTTATTTTTTGTTGTTGACAGAATACCCAACAACGATAGTGGGGGTAATTTTAAGATTTTGTTGGAAGTTCAAGAAACTTTGTGGCAACTTAGACTAGATGCCTCCTGACCCCCTGGTATTAATGATTTTATTTCTATGTCTAGTATTTTAAAATACAGATCTTGTTTTTTTAAATTTATTTTTTTGATGAGCTTTTTATACATAATATCAACATTTTACACATATATATATATATTTTATTAATATATTTTTTATACATACACCAAAAAATGTTTTTGTACATGCTTTTTATTATGAATTGATTCCACCTTGATCATTCTAATTTGGTTAAGGTACACTATGTTGCGATTGGTTTATTTACAGGGCGGGAACATTTTGAATTTACTTAAGGCAGTTGATTTCTTTTCAATTTCACTACTCTGAAGATCCCCGAATGTATTAATGGGTGAAAGTGTTTAGTAGTGGACTTGTTTTAATGTCAATTAACTTTTATGGATTTCTCTGGATTTTTGGATCATTAAACTTTTGTGCTCTTTCACCATACTGCTGGTTCTTCAATGCTCAACTCCTGTCGACCCCCCCCCCCCAAAAAAAAAAAACCTCTTATTTTTTTACCAACAAACCTCACAGCTCTAACACAATCTTTTCCACAAACAATACTAAACTAGATTTGGTTCAGCATACCAAACTAACAGGAGCCAAAACTGATGATAATCTTAAATCTGACTGCTACATCCCAAGTAGTATCAGGAAAACTACGAAAAACTAGGCATGCTATACAGGAACAAACATTTCCTGACTGCATCTACCAAAATTACCTCAGCCAAAACCTTTTTGCCCTCACTATTATATAGTTTACAGACTTCCCTAAAAACACACTTTAAAGCTGTTATAACAAAATTGTCAAGATAGCCATAAATTCGTCCCTGTAACCCATCATTGTTAAGCTCTACACTCCCTAAAATGGCTTGAACTTCCCTTCCTCCTCCAACACATTGAATTTATTACAATATAAAATATCCTCCACACCCCATTAGCCCGTTCTGTTCTTAGCCCATTAATCAACTTTTACCTCCCAAATAGACATCTGAGGGCTGAAGACAAACAGCTCCTCAGACTTGATAAACCCACCAAATCCCCAGGCCTAAGCCTCTATTCCTGCGCAGTTGCAGAATTACTGCACTTCCTTCTACTAATTACCAGAACTGTCAATAACCTGCCCTCCATCAAATGCTCCCTAAAAAATACTTAGCCACCTGCTCTAGTTCTGGCTGAGGTACTCGCCCACCTTTTTCTACCTCTGTTCCTCCTATTCCTTGTACTACCTTAATTTACCTTCCGTTACATTTCCTACCATAGCCTTAGCACCTGGCCTCTGTCTCAGTCTTCTCTGTCTGTCTCCTTCTGTCCCATCCCAATTTCTCTTCATTTAATAGCTATATTCATTTTACCCTATCTCAGGACCTCTCACCCTAATTATCTTATATATTTCTGTAGCTACCTTTGCCTTATCTTCCTTTCTTTTTGGTCTCATACCTACTCTATGTCAAGCTATAAGCTTTCACAATTTGCACATGAAATATCTAGATACATCAATATAATTTGTTCTTATATTTATGGTTTCAAGACTTTTTTTCTCATATATTTTAGTAGCCTATGTAACATGTTGCACTCATGTCCATATGTGTGTATTTTATTATGCATTATTCCTTCATATGCAAATTATCCATGATTTAAACACTCCTGTTCAATTATTGCACCTCCTATGATCATGCTATGTAACAAGTGTGTTGAATGTTATGACTTTATTATGTATGTTGAGTTTTTCTCAGTCATTTAAAAGCAATGATTTAACTGTATGTATATTTAGCATTTCTCCCTGGGTCTCCATTCAAAAAGGGTACTTTATGATGCAGCTGGACTTTCCTGGTATCAAAGGCCAAAAAATAAATAAGTAAATAAAGTAAATATGGGAATAAATAATGAGACAATGTGACAGTTGTCTAATGTTCACTGACAGCCATTCATTCCTCAAAAGAACAAATCCAGCATCCGAGAGACGTACATGCACAAAGTCTACAGAGGCAAAACGCTCACATATGAACATTCATAATAACAAAATGGTTGTCAGAAACACACACCCTTTACCCACTAAACATAGTGCGCACCACACAGATAGAGCTACTTATGATGAGGCAGTTAGCTGCAATCTTCCCATATCCCAAAGATCTGCCAGACATTCCATCTGCAAAAACTATCTTAAGCAAACTCAAAAGATCTCAACAGAAATAACACACAACACTGCACATAAAGACATGTCCAGTGGAGTCTCAACTACCAAGCCCAGAGGGCAAGCCGATACACTACCCTGGATTCTAGTCATATGGGGACTGCATTGCACTACATACTGATACTCCACACACCAGGCTGAAAAAGGAAAAGGTAATGGTCAGTTGCCTATTAGGGTCCAGGATCTGCCATGTTACTTATACTCTCAAGTGATTGTACCACAGGTGCCAATATGATTGAGTTGTGGTCCATGTTGGTATAGACAACCTGAGACATACCTCCACCTCCTTAAACTATATGAAGAGAGACATTATGGAGCTCTCAGACTATATGTGCCTAACATCGAGCAGCTTTCTACATTCACCAAGGATGATGCCACAATATAAACAGGAGATGATTGGCTTTAATAATTGACTCAGTTTTTGGTGTCATGATTAACAAACCACAGAGTTTTGCCAAGGGTGGCCTGTACCTGCCCCCTCTAGACTTTCTAATATTTAAACATTGTATCCCCAATAGAGCTTTTTTAGGCAATGCCAAATTGAAAAACCTTCTAACATAGCAAAGTCTACCAAAAGAAGTCTAAAGGTGTTACTGCTCAATGACAGGAGTCTAAACAAGAAGCTGCACTCGCCCAAACTCTCCATATCTTGGAGAATGTAGACATCAATGTAGTTGCCCAGAAATGGTTTAAAGTTACAGAGAGCAATACAAGGCTTCAGTGCTTTCTACACATTTAGATCAGTAACTGGACATGCAGTGTCTAAAGCTGGAGGTGTCTTGATTTAAATCAGCAAAACGCACACCTCTAGGCAGGTTTAACAGGATGATGCAATGGAATTCCTCCATGTCCTGATTACCACAGACTTAGTCACATATCATATCCTAACAAGGTATAGGTAACTCTGTGTATCCCATGACACCAATAGTTCATATTAGAGGTGCTGGAGACACGCACAATTCAATCAAATATCCTCTTTTAACTGGGAATCCTACATGACCCCAAAAGTGCAGGTACAGAAATTCCTAGATTTTGTAAACACAGACACCCTGGATCAGTTAGTGTATATGCCTAGAAGAGGTACAAAAGTATTGGACATTGTGCTAAAAAATATGGGAGAATGTTGCATTTTCCAAGTGTCATGTCTTCTCTGATATGACAAGTTTACAAAGCAGTCTCTACTGAAGTAAGATTTGGTTCTGTAATCCCAGGAAGCCCTGTAACAGTTAGAAACTACTCCAAGGCTAATTATCTTTTATTAAGTGATAAACTGTCAAAAATTTGAGCCCCTTCAAACCCAGACAACACAACAGCTTATGTGGAATTCTTCACAGAAGCTCTGTATAACTATATCAATGATTCTACAGAGGATGCCATGCCTACCAGAAGTAAGTCAAGTAAGCTGAAAACTAACACAAAAAACAAGCCACTCTGGTAGAACCCAAAATTAAACAGATTGCATAACAAAAGAAAAATAGTCATAGCTAAAATTTGGATGTATAACACCAAGAAAAGATAAAAACTCTCTTTTCAAACTGAATTGACAAGTGGATTAATTAAGTCCAACAAAGCAAATTTGCGCTAAATATAGTATTATAGGCCAAGGACAACCATAAGGTCTTCTTTAGCTATATTTGCAACCTCAAAGGCAGTAAACAGCAGTTTGAGAAACTATTTGTAAATGGAATCAAGCTCATAGAACCAGAAGATAGAACAAATATTTGTTGCCCACTCCCCATGAAATACCACCTAACATAACTCATTCAGCTATCAGTAGGGAGCATGTCTTAGGTGCATTCTCTGAGGCCAAGAATGCAACTTCTATGGCCCTGATAACATCCCAGAATGCCTCCTAAGTAGTCTGAAATATGCCTGTCAGGGACACTGGAGTCTCTGTTCAACCATAGCTTCTGCACAAGCTTCATGCCCTTTGCACAAGGGCAGACCATAAGCTGATCCTCAGAAATACAGACCTGTTTGCCTGATTAGTCTCATATGCAAAGCCATGGAAAGAATTATCATCAAAATGACTAATAATGACACATGAAACCTTCAGACACTGGATTCAACTCAGTTTGGCTTTGTCAAAGGCAGGTTATGCCTACTAAACAGTATTGGACTTTTTTTGAGAAGGTCACCAAGGCAATTAATGAGGGTAAATGGCACATATTGCCTACCTTGGCCTAGCTAAGGCATTTGATACAATACACCATTCACCCATTGTAAACAAATAACAGAATTAGGCATAAACCTCTATGTAACTTGCTGGATAGCCATCTTGCTCAGAGAAAGGACCCATGAAGTTAGGATTGGAGAGACAAATTCCACAAAGAGGCCAATCACCAGTAGAGTCCCCCAGTGTGGCGTCTGCTGCTTCTTGACATATTTTTTGAAAGTCAAGGCCAATGTCACAGGCCTGTGACTTACCAAGTTTGCAGATGATTGCATGTTAAGAGCAGTCATAGAAAGCCCCAAGATGCAGACATCTTACAGGAAGCTCAAATACAGACAAATGACTTGTGCCAAAGCCACAGCTTAAAACACAATGCTAAGAAAAGCATAATAGTACCTTTTTTGAATTTGGCCATCCAGGGAAACTACCTAATTGATAAAACACCCCTGAAAGTATACACATTGACCAGGGATTTGGGGACTCATGTAGATAGTAACCTAGCATTTGAACAACGTGTGTCTCAGGTTGTAAGAAAATCATTCTATGTCACTCAACTTATAAGTAAGGGTATGGCAGCTACCTCCAAGGAAATCATTGTGCCACTGTACTCAGCCCTTGTCAAACTCATTACTGAGTATAATACTCACTTCGTTATGTACCTGAGCAGGCACATGCAACAACTGGAACTTCCACAGAGGTTCATCACAAAGAGAATACAGGGTGTAAACACAGTGTCCTATGCAGATTGCCTCAAAGTCATATCTCTGTACTCAGTTTCCTACAGATTGCCGAGATGCAGTTTATGCCTGGCATGCAATGCATCCTTGCATCCTACTTTGATGGACCTTTGGATAGCTACAAAACAAAAAAGCAGCAGGACTACTAGATCTACGGATTTAAACTTTGTGACTTAAGTAGGACATGTTGGAGGGATAGGTAAGTATCTCAGAGAATTCCCATTTTCTGGAATAGACTTTGCACCCATGTGAAGGAGAACCCTTCCCTAGGTTTATTCAAGCACAACCTGGACCAGTCATTGGGAAATCAGAACTTCACTCCTGGTATGATATCTATGTCACTGATGCACTGAGGTAGCCATTAAATCATGCCCTAGCTAACATACACCTGTCAAAATAACCTTTAAGGCACAGGAATTTGAATGGCTAGGCTTATAAAGGCCTAAGTAGTCATTAGCGTAGTATACACATATGAACTTACGAACCTGTAATTTCCAAAAGTCGACCACAAAGCAGCGCAAACCCCTCACTTGCTTTCTTCCCCCACATTCACCACATTCTTATCAAATGATGTTAATGTACATGTGAGCAGCCTAGGTTAAAACTGAAATGACAATATATTTAAAATCACTTTTGAAATATATGGAATGCACAGGAAAAGGCAAAAATAATTTCCATTCATATAATGTTTACTGTTTTCAAGGCTTGGGATGCAGATGTTGGAAACAATGCAGTCATCTCATTCAGTATCTCCAAAGTAATTTTTGTCACCCCCGATGAAGAAAAACCACTGGGAAACATTTTCACAGTAAGCAGCACACTGGATGGCAATGGAAGATTCTACACTGGAAGTATAAGGTAAGATAAAATCCCATGCACATAAAATATTTGTGATATCATAAACATCTTTGTCAGATAGCAGAGGATTTCCTCTGCAATATGCCACAATTTTTATAGAGTAAAGTGCATTGCAAATGTAATTACATGTTGCCATTTTCAGAAACTTCATAAGGGAGACATTGATGCAGTGATGGACCATCAAGTAATAAGTACAACAGTGGCTCCATTGTTTAATTTCTACACTAAGGGGATAATCTTAATGCTCCATTCTTTGTGTACACAATATGTACATCATAGGATATATCATGATCAGCATGAATGTCCTTTTACAACACATTACTTAGAGTGGAATTAGCTTTGAAATTAGCTTTTCTCTCTCAAAGGGTATGTTAGCAGAACTTTAAAATATAGCTTAATGGCTAATAGCTGTTCATTTTCTTATCTATGATAGCAGCTAATAATAACAAAAACCGGACTGACTAAACATAGTTATACTTCCAGTAAAATAGATGACAGCTTTTTCAATCAAATACTTGAATGGCATGGTATGAGCAGGGCAACTATATCAAAAATGCACCAAGGCTATTTTAAGTAACAAAAATGAAAGAAGGAATTTGCATTTCTAAAATAGAAAGCAAATGGACTCACTATTTCCTCATGTTTACTGCCTGAACAGAATATTTATAGATCATAAATGTAATGGAGTGAGTAGTAAATACAAATGTTTGTTTGGTTATGATCCAGTATTAAAGAGAGTTCGAGAGCTATAAGCACATGCTGCATGCAACTATACATGTGAAAAAGTCAGCAATGAGATCATACTACACAGTTAAAATAGATGGATATATGAGTGATGTTTAGATCTGTAATGTGCATGGGAGTAAAAGTAAGATGCACCTTTGAGCTATCAGAAGAAGGTAGTGTATACGATAAGAAAAAGAGACAACATACATAAATAATGACTGTACGAATCAGTGCAGTTCACACATAGCACGGAATAAGCAGTGTGACAGATGATGAAAAGGTAATGACAATTTAAGCGATAATAGTTTCAAAAAGCATTGTCTGTGAAAAGTGATGCTGCATTCGGTATCATAGATGCATGTACAATTACAAATAAAAATAAATAAAAAATTCTAATTTGAACCAAGTAACACTGCACAGTGCAGCCTGTACTCAAGATCCAGAATTCACAATCACCAATGAAACAGTATATATATATATATATATATATATATATATATATATATATATATATATATGTGTGTGTGTGTGTGTGTGTGTGTGTGTGTGTGTGTGTGTGTGTGTGTGTGCGTGAAGTATTTTGATCTTGAATGTAGTATATTTAGTTATTCATTTATTTGCTTGTATGTTATGGGTGCTGAGTACATAGCCCCTGCAACACTTTTTTTTTTTTTGTGTTTTTGGATTTTGGGATTGGCTTTGAGTATGCTATATTGTGTGTTTTAAGCTAGCATCATTTAATCTAGTATTATGCAAATTAATGTTATATTGACAAAGAAACTGCAAAATTAGAAAGTGTATGACAGGGCCACATGCATATAGTGAATGCATATTGCGCCTAATGAACAATTCCTTTATGCTCTTATTGTAAATATTGTATTGTAGAGCTTTTTACCCCCGGCCACTAGTTACACTTTCCTGGTAAAGAAATGCCATTAAATAAATATTTCTAAAATAAGGTAATGGACAGAAGGTCAGGCTTACTGGCAGTAATTCGCATTGTTGTCAGCGAAACAGTTCTGATAGTAAATATTGTGTCCATCTACCAACAGAATTGCCTGAAACATGACTGACAGGCTGAAGTAGGGCTTGAAACCAAATGTATTACATGGCACTATGGCACTTTATGGGGACACATCTTAATAGCTACATGAAAGACCTTTAGCCAACTGTGTGAGTGTGTCTTTACTTGCAGACGTAAAAATTCCTGTAAAATGTTTGTAGCTAGACATAAAATTGTTTAGCGAACCTCAAAGAAAATACAATGTGCCCTGTTAGGCACTGCTGAAAGCTATGACTTTGTTCACTGTAGTCCATGAATGTTAGCTGCCTACATAAAGTACAGTTGTGTAAAATCTTACAATAATAGTAGATGTCCTTCTCTTCACTGTTGCAGTGCTCTTCACTGAAGTGTCTAGCCAGTATACCAAAATCTTAATATTTTAAGGATGTTGGATATTACATGTATGCTCCCCACTCACAGCGTAGGGCATAAAGATGATGTGCAGATGTACAAGTCTTACAACTGAAATGCAGCAGGAGGAACAGCAGTCCAAGGAGAGAAGGAAGAACATGGGCAAAGAAAGAAGAATAATAAAAAGGGTGACGAGGGAGGGAGGGAGTGAACACTGCAACACTAAAGACAAGGACGTCCACTGTTATGGTAAGATTTAACACAACTGTACCATGTCCTTTCATACCATTGTTGCCATATTCATCACTAAAGGGGGACTATAAAAGCTCAAGAGAGGAGGAAGGCCCAGCAGAGCCCTCAAGAAACTCATGCAGGATAGTTCTGGCAAAGCTAGCTCTTTCTCCAGAAGTATGAACAGAGGTCCATATAACAACCACAAGGATGGAATTGGAAACCAATCCTTTGAAAAAAGCACCAGACAAGGCCTCAGCCCTGGTAGAATGAGGCTTTACAGGGGCAGAAAGACATTTCCCATGAAAGGAGTAACAAAATGAAATGGCCTTTAGATCCATGAAGAAATGGTTTGCTTAGAAACAGCCAAACCTATAGATATAGGATGAAAATAAATAAAAAGCTCCTAAGACTTGTTAATGGCTTTAGTCTTATCTAAATAATATCTGTCTTGCCTATGAAAATCCAAGGTATGAAGAACTTTCTTACTAGTAGGGTGTGGAGAAAGAAAATATGAGGGCGAATTAATAAACTGATTGAGACAATTCATTAAACACCTTGAGCATAATAGAATGATTAGTATGAAGAGACACATTGTCCCTATAAAAAACTGAAAAAGGAGGAACAGCCATAAGGTCCTGAAGCTCAGACAACTTCCTAGCTGAAGTAAGGGCCAAAAGAAGAACAGTCTTCCAATTACAGTGCTGCAAGAAAGCTGAAACTGCAGATTCAAAAGGAACCTCAGTCAATTTTTCAAGAACAAAATTAAGGCCCCAGGAAGGAGGAATAGATTTATTGAGGGGTCTAATATGATGGTTGCCTTTAAGAAACTGCTTGACATCAAAGCCAGAGACCAGAGGAGGAGACAAAGATAGACAAGCAGAAATAGCTAAAAGGTAGCTATAACTGAAGAATATGCCAACCCAGCATGGATCAATTCACACAAGTAAGACAGAACCAGAGAAATCTCCATGATAAGTGGATCCTGATTATGAGTAAAGCAGCAGACAGGCAGTCTCTTCTATTTTGACAAATAAGATTTTCTGCTAGTGGGTTTCCTGTTCTCCTGCATAACCCAGAGCATGCCCTCAGAAAAAAAAATTGAATAAAAGAGATCAAAACCTTATCACCACCAGTGTCAGTTGAAGAGTGGATAAGTGTGGACAAATGAGAGACCCTTTATCATGTGTGAGTAGGCTCATCTTGTGAGATAACTTATGGTGAGTGCCCTTGGCTAGGTGCAGAAGAAGAGGGATCCAGTGCTGTATGGGACAAAAAGAAGTCACCAGCAAGATTTTGGGGGAGTCTTGCTCTATCTTGAACAGGACCCTTGGTATGAGAGGAAGGGGAATGAAGGCATGGAGAAGCATCCCCTTCCAAGAAAAAGATGGGGCACCCACCTTCCATGCCAGAGGACTTGGAACATTGGTGCAAAAAAAGGAAGTTGTCTGTTCAAAGCAGAGACAAAAAGATCTTCCTGAGGAATAATCCACTGGTGTACAATGTTCAAAAACACATCTCTGTAAAGCACCAACTCATGACCCTGTGTTATGGACATCCTCATAAAGTTTGACACAATGTTTTGTTCTAAAGGAATATAAAACAGCCTGGAGAGTTACCTGATACTGAATAGCCAAATCCCAAACCAGAAGATCTAGTCTGCAGAGAAGGTAGATCCATGCCACACACCACCCCCCCCCTTGCTTGCTAATGTACCACATCACTGTGGTATTGTTTGTAAAGATTTTGAGAGGCCTTGGAAGAAAAAAAGCATGAAAGGCTTAAAGAGCAAGAAGGAGACTTCCAATTTCCTTGATTCTGGTATGGTCTGCCCTCTGATGAATGGGCCAAACACTCTGAATCTTAAGAATACAAAAGAAGTATGCCAATCCATCTCTGAGGCATCCAATAAATGTTCTTGAGAGGGGACTGGGGGCTAAAAAGGAAGCCCTGGTATGCGAGACAGCTGATAAATCCACCACTGAAGTTCTAGTTTGAAGCATGGAAGAAGAGGGATTAGAACCTCTAAAGGGTGACAATGTTGGAGTCATACTGACTTAAGGAGCTACTGTAGCTTCCTCTTGTAGAATCTGGCTAGAAGTAGCATAGGAGTGGTGCAAGCTATGAATCTGAGAGCCCTTAAAAATCCTCTGGCTGTAACTGAGACCTGAGGAAGAAGAGACTGAAAAAAGTCAATTAAAGCAAGAGCCTTGGGTGGTGGCAGGGAAACCAGCATAGGAATGGTCTGGAGCCTTCAGCTGAGAAAAACATGGTCCTGAGAAGGAGTCAGTAAAGGTTTGTGAAAATTTATCATAATCTCTAGGCATTGCAAGAGGCAAATAGTATAGTGAAGGTGCTGAAGTAAGGTCTCTGGGAAGGACCCTGAATGATCAGGTCATCCAGGTAAGGAAAGATTTGTATCCCTCTCAACCTGCAAAAAGCAAACACAGGAGTGAGGCATTTGGTGAAGACCCTTGGGGCAGTAGCAAGGGTAAAGAACAAATCAGAGAGCTGCAAATGCAAGGAAGAAACAGAGAAATGTGAATATTTCCTGGCATGGGGATGAATAGGGATGTGAATATAAACATAATTGAGATCCAGTGATTCCAGGAAAGCCTGAGGATGAAAAAGAGGAAACAGAGTCTGAAGGGACAGCATCCAAAAGGAAGAGGTCATCAGAAAGGTGTTGAGCTGAGAATGGTCCAGAATGTGCCTCCGGGTACTTTCTTTCCTGGGAAACAGAAACATTCTGAAATAAAACCACTTCCTCTTCTGAGAAGCAGAAACTGCTTGGATGATTCCTTGAGGCAAAACACCCTGAAGAACATCTGAAAAGAAAGGCAAATTTTCCACAGGAGGTTGGGGAATGCCCAGAAAGGAGGAAAGGATTTTCACACCATGAAGTATCCCTGACAGATGATGGACAGAACCCAAGAATCCTTAACCAGTTTAGAAGAGACAGAGAAAGATAAAAAGATAAAGGAACCTGACTTAGGATGGAGGGAAGCAGATAGACAGAACCTGGCTTGTCTGGAAATGGAGGCTTCTGTGTAGTAGGAGTCTGAGCAGACTTAGCGAGAGGAGCCCTACTAGAATGCTTTTTACCTTTGGGAGGAGGATGAGACTGTCTATGCACAAAGGCAGGCTTAGAGGGATAATTCCTCTGAAATTTAGGAATAGAGGAAATGAAAATATGTTTCAGTTTCTGCAAGGCCCTGCCTTTTTATGCAGGGACTTAAAAACTCAGCAGCTGCAGAACCAAAGAGATTTTTATTAACAAGGGGAGCATCCATCAATGTAGCCTTAATGTCATCAGGCAAAGGCTGGAGATGATGTCAAGAGTAATACCTCAACACAGAACCAAAAGCAGCAGCTCTAGAAGAAGCATCCATTGCATCATAATTACACTTAGTACAATGTCAAGTTATTTGGGAAGAGGATCCCAACAAAGAAAGTACTGACAGCTTTCACTCAGAATCAGGAAGGTCAGAGATAACCTGAGAAGCCTGAGAAAGAAAAGCTAAGACATACCTTGTCATATGAGTCTGATAATTAATACTCCAAAAGACCAGGGTAACAGTGTTATACACCTTTTTTGCTCAGCCAATACATGGCCTTATTGTCTTTGTCAGAAGGAAGCAATTTATTAGACGGTAAGAGCTTGGAAGGTTTGCCAGAAGAGACAGACACAACAGCAGTCAGCAGAGGTCCATTTGTTGAGAGATTTACAGTCATCAGGCACCTTATAAAAACTGTCACGCTTTTTAGGGGCTGGAGGTTGAGTATCAGGTGCCTGAGAAGCTGTTGAAAAAGTGTCTAACAGGACAGCTGGGCCTGAAGGGACAGAAGAGGGCTTAGGGAACTACAACTGGAGGAGTTCATGATACCTCTTGTGGATGTCAGAAACTTGAGAACAGTCCTTTTTGAAGAATTCCATCATAAGAGAGATAGTATCCCCTAAAGAGCATTCTTCAGAGGGAAAATCTGGACTACTGGGAATCCTCCTCCTCAGAACCAAAGTCCAGTGGACAAGGAATCTGAGAGGAGTATACCAAATACTCTTCCCCTGAGTTCAAGTCTTCATTAGAAGAGTCCTGATCTCTAGTCCTCTTAAGTGGAGTAGATGACCAAGGGGGCTAGGAACAGAAACTCCCTGAGGAGTCTTCAAGGCCATGAGTGCATTAAACAATTCCTCCTAAACTCCTGCCATTCACACTGGGGATCTTTGGGATCTGGGGAAATGTGTTTAGTTTTCAGTTTATTCTTTAGAGGGACATCATACCTAAAGACCCTGGCGGTTCGGACCCATGCTGATACTCAATCAATGTAGTGGGCATCTCCTCCCAAACAAGAATCTGCAGATTGCCGCTTAGTCCCTTGGATATGATCAGCTAAGGTTCCCCCCCAATATCTGTGGCAGATGTCTGCATATCATCCGAGGACATGCGAGAATCTGGAAATATGATGGAACAATTGGATGATCATCTTTCACCAGCCTCAAAAGATACATCGGGGAGGTGGCAGTAGAGCAGCTGAATTTGACCTAACTTTTTTTGTCTTCTTCTTGGTAGATGGCTAACCCTCAGGACAGGACAATTCTGCCATCATACACTGCACTAATAACTTAAGGCATTTGTTCTCCGTGTAGATAGATAAGGAGGAGAGATGACTACAAAGGGTCTTATGGACAAATGCTTGAGAAATTGGGGACATATTATGGTTTTGAGAAGCACCCAAGCAAAAAAGACACTGCTTGTGATGGTCCTTATGGGGAATCTGTCTCCCAAACTGACATTTTCCCTTTCTGCATGACATATAAACTCACAAAAGAAAACTCCAAAGGGGCACTTATCTGAAAATGGCTTGGTAAGCGGCACAAATGAAGAAGCAGACCAGTGATCAATGGTGGTGTTCAGACTGGCAGTGAAGAAGTTCTGAGGTCTGTCCATCTGTATGTCACCTTGGCAGGGAATCACTTTGGTGAGGAATACTGCAACAGTGATATGGAAGGACATGTATTAGTTACTTGTGCTTGCATAGTGAAGATGAAGCTTATCAAATTCTTTTCACTTTCCTGTGTTGTGCAATAGTTACCATATATGTGCTCAGTTTAAAATGGTAAGTTTATTTTTCATGAGTACAAGTTCCTGCAATGTGCTTAAACTATTAGAAGATAGAGGCATAAACCTGGCTTGGCTGGAAACAATTATTGAGATAAGGTAGTTACTGGCAACTAATTAGCCTGGGACACAAAGTAAAAAAGAGTACAGCATTAAAATTATTCAGTATTTATGCAGAACTGAGCCTGTGTTGTATTAATTTAAAACAGGTTATAATGAAGTGCAGTTGTTACAGAATATAGTAGATAGCAATGATCTCTGGTGTAACTGTGGTAAGAATATATTGCAGCAGGAAAATGGCTCAAAATGACATAAGAAGAAAATGTACTTCATATTGCTGTTGCTTAAAGGATAAAGTTAATGCTCCTAAATTTCTGAATTTATCTTATCTCTGTCTTTATAACTGCTAGATTTCCCACCCCTGTACTTAACAATGGGTAACGCATCAATATGAGTGCAGTACAGAGGCAAAAGAGCCTTTGAAAAACATTAAGGTGCACCAATAATATGGAAAATGCAGTGTCAGTAAGGACACCTTATCTTCCTGAAACTTAACTTACAATGCTAAAAGGACCATGGTAAGATATGTAGTAACTGCTACAGGCATCTTGCTTCCCAGGCCTTCTACATTACAGCCACATATTTATAGTTTCTTTGGAAGTCATCTGATTATTACCATGTAGTAGGATTCTGCAAGTTGTTTGATATTTGGCATGGTTTTCTGGGCCACAAAGTTCACGTGTACATAGAATTCGCCACTACACTAATGAGTGATGGCAATGTCGATTCATCCATTCTATCAGCTCCAGCCACCTTATCTCCCAAAGCTGATATTTCTCATATTTCTTCCAGTCAGTAATAAACGTAAGCATTAACTACTGTTTATCGTTGAATGTTAACTCCCTCTGTATTACATACAATTGACACAGGGTTAGCTTTAAAGTACATTTAAGAAAGGGCTGCAAATTGAACAGGTGGACATTTCATCATCATTATCATCATTGGTTTACCATCAGAATTTCTTTTGAACACTCTCTGAGTCAGGATGTGGAATGTCCGAACTCCGAACACTGCAATTGCGAACACCAATATCCCGAACTGCTAAATCTCGACCCATGGTAGAGCTTGCTCCTAGGTCCAAAACCAGAAGTGAATGTCAAAGTCTGGTGATTTTTCACATATATGGAATTTTGGCAGTCCAGTTTTTACAGATTTCGTTAGATAATATGAGAACAGCGACGTTCAATCGAACTTTTGATAGTAAACCATTATCATCAACCCCATTTTTCAAATTTCCTACATGCGATCATGAACCGAGTCAGTTGTCCCCATCTCTTTCTTGATTTAATGCCACTCTTCTACCTTCTTCGAGACTCAAATGTCTCTGTGACAGGTCATCTCTCACACAATCCAGCCACATTTTTGCTATACACCCTCACTTCCTCTTCCCTTCTTGCTGTCTGTCCCAAATGTTTTTCACTAGATTGCCTTCTATTTTTCTGCACATGTGGCTGAACCACTGTAATCTGTTCTCTTTGACCTTTTTTGCAGTTAGAGCTGTGTTGGCTTCTGCTCTTTTGTCCTCATTTCTTCTTCTGTCTCACAGTTTGCATCCTACTACCCATCTCAAGTACTTCATCTCCATCAGCTGAGACTTTTTGCAGCTACTCTGTACAGTACAGTAACACTGATCATACCTTTCTGCTCATTAGTTTTCAGCTTCTTGGCATTCTTCTGTGATACACTGCAGCTGACACTGTGTGCCAGTGCGCTGTAACCCCTTTGATTCTAGCTTTGACCTCCTCATTTAAACTTCCCTTATCCTCATCCACCCCTCCCAAATGCTTAAAGCTGTTAACCTTTTCCACTATTTCCCTTTCTTAGTTCTTAGCTTCTTCTGCTTTCTCCCACTTGCTGCCATTACAACTTTCTTATCCCTACTCAGTTTTATCCCATGTGCCTTTAGTTTTTCACTCCATTGCTCTATCCTTTGCTGAGGTTCTTGCTCAGAGTCTACCTGTAATGTCACATCATCGGCGTAAAGCAACTTTATTGCTCTCTCTCCAATGACCTGTTTGATAATTTAGTCTTTCACTAGTGTGGACATCAGTGGGCTCAGAGTTGAACCCTGATGGACACCCACATCCCTGGGACCCTTTCTGTGAGACTGGACACTGTTAATACTTGAGTCATTGAGTCCTTGCACATAGCCTGCACTATTTCTAACACTGTTTCTGGGACTTCGTAATGTTCTCTATATGCTTTGATTCTGTGGCAAAAGATTTAGTTGTGCATGTTCAGCTAAAGTCACAATGCCATAAATATTGTAGCAAATGGATAATTAAAAAAAAAAAACTCTTCTAAACGTGTATCAGAATAGAATTTAAAATCACATTGTTGCCTTAGCTACTACTTATATATATATATATATATATATATATATATATATATATATATATATATATATATATATATATATATATATATATATATATATATATATATATATATATATATATATATATATATATATATATATATATATATATATATATATATATATATATATATATATATATATATATATATATATATATATATATATATATATATATATATATATATATGTATATAGTGGTCCCCCACCATAAACAAACTCTACAACAGAAGGAAAAAACTGTTGCAGAAAAGGGTGAAGTCACAAGACTGGAAAAACTCCTTTGATAGTCTCAGCAAAAAACTGAGATCCATAATCAAATCCTCTAAAGCTAGCTATGAAAATAAAATTGCTGCAGATTCTAAAGACAACCAGAAGGCCTTCTATAGTTATGTCAAGAATCTACATGGCAATTACTCAGATCTGCTCTGAGTTACAGCACAATGGCAATACATATACAGAACCAACTGATATTCCCAACATATTGGCTGACAGGTTCAGTGTGAACTTTATCCCCTTTTCTCCCCCTAAAAGGCCTATCACAATACCTGAGGAATGCCAAGTCCCTGTTATCACAGCTACACAGATAAAAACTGCACTGTCCAAAGCCAGGATTACAGCTTCGATGGGACCTGATAATATCCCTGGCTGTGTTCTACATGAATTACAAAGTGAACTGGCACCACCCCTGAGCACCCTGTTCAATCACAACCTCATTTCAGGCTTTGTTCCTACCGAATGGCACACTGCTATGGTCATCCCACTCCACAAAGGGGGAGTGACTGCAGACCCTGGGAACTACTGCCCCATTAGCCTGACGAGTCTGATATGTAAGGCTATGGAGAGTATCATCATGGACCTTATAAATAAGGACATAGGGAATCTCCAAACTCTGGACCCCATGCACTATGGTTTTGTGAAAGATAGATCATGCCTGCTCAACCCGATAGACTTCAAGTCTGTCACCAGAGCTGTGGATGAGGGCAAGGTAGTTCACACAGCCTACCTAGATCTTGCTAAGGCCTTTAACACCATCCCTCACTCAGGAATCATAGATAGACTCACTAAACTAGGCATAAACATCTATATAATAACATGGGTTGCCAACTGGCTCACTAATAGAACTCACACTATGAAAGTGGCAGACTCCAAATCTGACTACCGACCAGTTACAAGTGGTGTCCCACAGGGATCAGTCTTAGGTCCTCTCCTGTTTAGCATCTACTTCTCTGAAGTTCAAGCCAACACAAAGGGACTCTGGCTGACCAAGTTTGCAGATGATTGCAAACTGGGATCTATTATTGATTCTCCAACTGATGTAGACATTGTACAAAAAAGCCTCATTGACACCAATGACAGATGCTAGAACCGTGGCCTTAAGCTCATTGCCACAAAATGCATTGTCATTCCCTGTGGGAAAAATATGGTGCCCATGAACTACCACATAGGCAGTAGTCCACTAAACACCAAAGGTGTGATAAGAGCCCTGGGGACACAGGTTGACAGCAACCTCTCCTTTGATAACCACATTGCCACTGTAGTCAGAAAGTCTTTCTATGTGGCACATCTCATTAGGTTTCTCATCCAGGAAGAAAGAGGTCATAATCCCTCTCTACTCATCCCTCATTAGACGTATTATAGAATACAATGCCCCATTTGGTATGTACCTCATTAAACACCTACAACAACTGGAAAGAGGATCTTAGGCCTTAGACACATGCCCTATACAGACAGACTCAGAAAACTCCAGCTATACTCTGTCTCTTATCACCTACTTAGAGGCAATCTCTGCTTGACCTACAAAGCCATGTCTGACCAAGAGCTGCTAGATATGCTATACCTAAAGAAATCCCAATCCCTCCATGCCACACACTTCAAGGACCTTAACCTCATTACCACAATAAACAGAACATGCTGGAGGGAGAGGTTCCTAACCCAGATGCTTCCCATACTCTAGAACAAAGTTTCCATTCACGTCAAGCAGAGCACTTCACTGGCCCTCTTTAAGAGAAATCTTGGTGAGTGGGTGGGCAATAGGAAATTCACCTTGGGGGAATCACTTCAGTGGCCTTGCTTGACAGGGTCACTGGGAACTAACGTTGGGTGGCATAATGCCAGGGAATGTTCTTGGGCTAGGCTTATATAGGCTGCAGGGCCGTTAGCCTAGTACACACCTATGAACCTATGAACATATATATATATATATATATATATATATATATATATATATATATATATATATATATATACATATGCATACACACACACACACACACATATATATATATATATATATATATATATATATATATATATATATAGAGAGAGAGAGAGAGAGGTCACCTCAATATATATAAAGAAGTATCATTGAAAATCATATATATGTAAACCTCATACAACTAAAAGCACAAGTAATGCTATAAGTCATCATGCACTTGAAACTGCAAGTAACATTTCAAAGGAAGTCAAAATTAACTTTTAATCAAATCAATAGTGTTAAGTTTCTGCATGTTATAGAGAGGAGTCTAAGTAAACTACCAACAGAATCTCTGCAGCACTAATTACACTGAATCTATACATATGTACAGTATTTAAAACACTGTTGTTTGTTTATCTTTCGGCTTTTCCCTGGTAAGGAGTCACCACAGCGGAACTCCGGTCCGCTAATGATTGGCAGTAGATTTTTACGAAACGCCGAGGTGCCAGCTCAACTCCCAACCTTCAACGAAGACACACCCATTTACGCAGGAAATACAAAATTAAAAAAGAAAAAAAAATTTTAAAGTTTTTTTTTATTCACAAATCTAAAACTGAGTAAGCACTTTTATCTCTGCACAGTTTTTGAGGTTTTGTTAAAAGTATATAAAGAAATGAAAGCACTTGCTCAGTTTTATATTTGTGAACAAAGGCATTGAAAATGTTTTTTTCTCTTTGATTTCCACTGACATTTTAACTTGGCATTTACAATGCTGTAGGAATCCATTTGAAAGAATATTTGTGTACTTGCCATGTATAAAATAATAGTGTAAGTATTCAAGGTTTTGCCATATAACAAAAATGGAAGTAATCTAGAGGGCTCGAGTAAAGTCTGGTATCCCACCTGTGACCCAGAGGGTGACAGGACTAACAAGAAACAGAGTATAGAGGATTAGTCCAGATAAAAATCACTTTAGCTAGCAGATGTGGAGGAATAAGGACACCTTGTTGACATTTCCTGTAGTTTATTCAGTTAAGTAGATAGATGGATGAGTGCTCTTTTTCTAATATATTACATTCAACAGGTCAATTATTTAAAGGCAGTTACAATGGTGGGAGGGTCCATTAGAGCTGATTAGGGAAATCTGGGAGATGGAAAAAAAGTATCTAGTCCCAAAGCTTATAAATTAATCCCTTATTTGAATATTCCTAAAAGACCCGTGAGGGTTTATCAACTTCCAAAAAACAATATGCTAGCAAACTGTGACCTAAAAAAAATGTTTAATTAATGCAGCATAAAAAACAAGTAACCAGACCGGTTTCGGCTGGTAAAAAACACAGCCTTCATCAGTGTGAACATAAAAACAAGTACTACTGTTTATATACCTGCATCTTAATTCATCAAAAACTTTCATTGGTTCATTTAAAATTGCTCATTAAGTCCAGGTGGAAATAATCCGCCTAGCTTTGCAATCCATTTTTTCTCTTTAGAATCTAAAATGGAATGCCAACCTGTTTTGTTTATTTCCCTTTACCACATCAATAATCATAAATGTAAATTTAGCTGATTTATGTATCATACAATGTTTATATAATGCATTGTTGGATTTTTTTGTTCTTAATGTTACTTACATGCTCTGAGATTCTCAGCCTGAGTGGACGAGATGTTTGGCCAATATAGAAAGATCCACAAGTGCATGTGGCTAGATATACAAGCCAATTACTGCTGCAATTGGCAAAAAAATTTATGTCATACACAGTGCCACAGTTTTTAGTCGTGAACTGTTTGGACTTAGATATTTTATCACAATGTATACAGTGGCCACATGGAAAACATCCAATCAAAGATTCACCAGTAATAGTAGTTTGTGTCACTTGAGACCAACTTTTGTCATGAGAATGTTTGTAATGATTGAAAGAGGATGCCAAATTTTTACCATTGCGAAATGAAAACAGACACCTATCCGGTAACATATTCAATAGATCCTGGTCACACTGTAATATGTTCCAGTGTCTGTATATGCTATTAATAAGTGCATCTGAATTCCTCACATATGTGGTGACAAATCTAATGGGTTGTGGGTTCCGTTCTTCACGTGATTTGTAAGTCAGAAAATCCTCCCTTTTCAATGTATTTGCCCAGTTGCTGGCCCACAGAACATGTCCCATATGATATCCCCTGGACTTGAATCTGCTAGTCAAGTCCTGTCTATGTTCTTGAAAAGTAGATTCCTGAGAACAAATATGCCTAATTCATATATATTGTGATTTGGGTATATCCCTTGCTATGTGAGGGGGATGAAAGCTGGATGCATGGAGGAGAGTGCTGAATTGTGGATACTTCCTATAGACCTGCGTACTTAAAGTATGGTCATGTAATCTATTGATCAAAACATCAAGAAAAGTGATGGTATCTACATAATGGTTAACTTTAAAATGCAGGCCCCATTTATTGTCGTTCAGATAGGATATAAATTCCAACAAGTAATCCACATCTGTCCTCCATACCATCCTGCAATCATCCAAATAGCATCTCCAAATGTCAGTTTCATCCAGGAAAGTATTATGGCTACTATCATAAATGATTTGTTCCTCAATGAATGCCATAAATAGGTCAGCATAAATGGGGGCAAAAGATGCCCCATAGCTGTACCCTTGGTTTGCCAATAGCAAGTATCCTGGTAGAAGAAGACATTATTAGTTAAGACATGTTCTGCAAGACCTATAAGAAAGTTGTTGAAATCAGGCTGATATAAATCAACCACCTGCAACCAATAACCAATGGCTTCCAGCCCAACTTGATGAGGGATGTTAGTATATAAAGCACTAACATTCCAGGGTTTCCGAGATGATTTTGAGGAATTCTGTGGTGTCGTGTAGACGAGAACGTACCCAACGTAACAAAGGCTTTAGATACTTAGTAAGAAAATTTGACAAAGGTTCTGTAATATATCCTTTTCCTGAAACAACTGGTCTTCCGGGTGGATGAACAGGATCTTTGTGTATTTTGGGTAGAAAATAGATGTATTGATTAGCAGAATCATGAATCATGAGTTGCTGCATAACCCTATCATTGATAATACCTTCATCCCTAGCAGTTAACAAAAATTCATCTATTTGTTTCTTGAATCTAAAGGTGGGGTTGATGGACATTTCTGAATAATAGCATCTATCAGGAAGCTGTCTTCTGGCCTCATTATCATATTCTGACCAATTCATTACTACTACTGCCCCACCCTTATCAGCAGATATGATGACAATATCCTTGTTGTTCTGTAACTCTGTAAGTGCATCCTTTTCAGCCAGAGACAAATTATTGGATTTAAATGGAATATCAGAGCTTTGATAGTGCAGATCTTTGAGAACATTTCTCTGAAACTGGTGCACTATAGGATGCATAGGGTAAGATATCTGGATTTATGATATATAAACATATCATTATCAATATTACCATCCGTATCACCAAATTGCAACTTGAGTTTGAGTATTCTACAAAAAGACATTACATCCTGTGCCAAAAAATCTTCAGAGACCACAAAGCCAGGAATAAAAGTCAGTCCTTTATTCAAAATGGACATGTGAGTTGTTGACAAACTGAAATTGGATAAGTTCAAAACATTTACATTTTCATTTACTGTTGTATTGCTAGTCTCACGTGACCTTGCATATTGTTTATTTGTCCTATGTTTCCTCCCCCCTCATTTGTATCTTGACCTAAAGAGACAAATCCCCGTGTTCTTTTGGGGGTCGGTGAATCTGATGCCAGGTGCATGTCACTATCCGTACAAGAAGGTAGATCATCGGTAGATAATCCATTATCAACTGGACGTTTTTTGAGAATAGATCTGGGCCTTTTTCTTTTTGGAGTTCTGGATTGGCTTTGTATAAATCTAACTTGCTTGTTGGTATTACTAAATGGGTTGCTACCCTGATAGCCTAACTGATCTCATTGGAATTTTTTGATTTTTCTAGATTTGAGTTGCTCCTCAAAGTTGCTTAAATCAGTGGCCACCTTATTCAAATTTCTGGTAAAGAAGGATTCTCCTTCAAATTTCTGCACCTCACTACACAGATTTTGTAACCTCACTGATCTCAGGATCAACCACTCTATCATGGTACTTGGCCAAAGCCTCAACAAAAAACATGGTAGCTTGCTGCTGGATGGATCCCCACTGACTACTGGGCTCATCATCTGCCACACTTACATGAGGCTGTATTCTAATCCTAAACCCTCTGGATGTAATACCTTTAGCCATATAGGCCTTGAACAGCTTGGAGTGCCATACATGTAACCTTAATGACCTCATATGCTTGTGCAATTGATCAAAAGCCAATACACAGCTAGCCTCAGGACCCAAGGATGCACTACTGTTGCCATTATTGGTTGTTGTACTAAAACCAAATACCCCAAGATCCTCTCTGTCAGCTGACAAATCAGATATCAAACTGATTAGAACCATACTGTAAACTTGCAATGAATACAATACAAGCTCTATAAACCTATAACAATAAGAGATCAAGACCAAACAGTATTCCACTTATTCAAAGTATTATTGGTCACAGAACCATATACGCAAGTGAATATTGGCAATAATAGCACTTACCACAAACCAAGTAATGCTACACCAATATCAACTAACTGTGTTCAGTCCATTCACCAAACAGGAGCAATAATAGCCAAAACCTCAGCCAAAACCTGGCAAAAATTAAGTTAAAGCTACGCTCCACTATCCATATACCAGTGACTGAAAACCTTGAGCCATTATTGGAGATGGTGAGGACAAATCATTACCCATCAAGTTCAAAATAATGCTAATGGTTTGAAAGCTGACAGACCAGAATAAACAATTATACAACTCTAAACAAAAGCAATAGCAGTCACCACTATACCAAGGTCCCAAACACAATATAGGAACCCAAATAGTCAGAGCGAACCCTCCAGCAGCAATATCAAGTAATACCTTCTGAAAAAAGTATAAAATAATAAATGTACCACGAATCTGGACAACTTATTGTCAGTCCCAATAAGTTGTCCAGATTCATTGTGTGCAGAAACTGTATAAATAACTAAGCTATAAGTTTACAATGAGTAATCTATTGAAATAGAATAAGAATGAACCGATCCAAGATCCTTATATGTCAAACCATATGATAATTAATCCCTGTATTAATAAATACCAAGACCAGCTGGAAAAAATATAAATAGCAACCACAAAAAAAATGAAAACAGTTCTAAAGCCTTACCACCTGACTTGGAAAAGACTTAGATATAAAAAATTTTAGATCCTATAAATATTGGGTAAAGCTACATAAATACTGTTGTAAGCCTATACAATGCCAAGCCTATACGTAAAAAAGGCAATGCCCAAAAAGTTCTATGTAATCGACCCTAATAGGCTCAGTCAGATGGAAACATTGAATATTGTTGTGAACAATATGAAAAACACATGATTAACCATCCATATTGAAAATGAAGTGTTGTAAGATGATGATGATGTATTAATAAACAATATGAATGCTTGTTTTTTTATGCTGCATTAATTAAAATTTTTTTCAGGTCACAGTTTGCTGGCTCATTGTTTTTTTGGATGTACTTTACTTTGTGGAGCTGTGCAATTGCCTTTCATGCAGGAGGACTTGTTTTGTGGTTTATCAACTTAACAGCTTGTGGAACCTCATTCTTAGTTAAAAACTTGTATTTTTATTTTTAACTTCTAACAGACAAAACATGATAACACACTATGAGCTACAACTATAGAACTATATTTAGAAACACCTTCACTGAGCTTCATCAGGTCCATCTAACAGAGTGGTTTACACTTTGATCATTGGAAATGCCTGATTTTACGAGGTTGCCACCAGACTTTATTAGTCTGTTTTGTAACACATGTAAAAAGAGAGGCTATGTTTGCATCAGTGGGGCTCGTTCTTTGGAGCGAAGTATGAAAGCTTTATTACAGCACTTTTTCTAGTCCATCACATGTAATATGAGAAGCTGTGCCTACTTTTACAGGGCTGATTATCTCATGACATACAATATGAAAGGCTAATATTCTGTTGTATAGCAAAAAACAGTTTACAGTGCCTACTTATAAGAGGCTGATATACATGATTTGTTTGACCAGTCCCCATTATTCTCCTCTTGAATAAGTTACATAATAAAAAACCCACTATCATTAGTGTATATCTCCTTGTTGAAGTAAATCCGGCCTAGTTGTTTTGCTTAGTCCTTCAACCTGTGAAGTGACTGTTTAAGGTAAGAATTAACAACAACAAGATATAACAACAATGGAGCATTAAAATGATTATAAGCATTGGCCTTTTGTGTCAATACATTTTAAAGATATATCTGAATATAAATGTTTTTTAATTTCTCTAAAGGCTGCATGCAAATTGTACATATCTAATGTAGTTTAATTCTAAGTTTGTCTGCTTATACTTGTTTTGTATTCTGTTTTCCTTTTCATTCCTTGTTAAGCACCATTTCCTCATTTTTCTAGGCTCCTCCTCTAACCTTATTAATGCACTTTAAAAACAAACCTCTATACCACTATAATCCTTGTTGTCTTATTTCATGCATACCAGCAAAGTATTTTGAACTCATATTAAAATTATCTTGAAAGATAAGATTGTTAGTAAATATTCTTACATAATGCATTGACTTTTTTTGCTGAGGTCTGGCATATCAGACAAGAAAAATATACACTGAAGAAATGTTGGGCTGGAATTGCATACAACTTAGCTTAATTTTACCAAGAGGTTACTGTTACACTTTTCTTATGCTAAATTCAATATCTTTTGAACAACTTGTTACAAGCTTGACAATTCATAGTTGCATGTTTGCTTTTAACTGCTAACAATGGTTGGAGTGCAGTTTGTTTTCTAATTTCTTTGAATGTAGCTGATTTCAGAGCTATGTTTCGTCAGTAAACTTTGTAGATTTTATTCTTGATATATCAGTGTTGTATAGCATTTTAACATCTCTTTATGGAAAATTGCTTTACATCTGTTAGTTCAAAATTTCCCTATCTAACTAGAGAATTAAGTCAATTATTAAGAAAGGGCTGCTTTTAGCTAACTTTGTTGAGTTGTGTTATATAACAGTTCATTGTAAATTGATTTAGATCTGTAGAATTTGTGATTTCTTTTGAGTTTGTGATTTATAGTTAGCATACAGCATTTTGAATATTAAGATAAATTATTCAACTAATATCATTAGCCTATAGCTCCCTTTTGAAGTAAATCAGGCCTAATTGTTTCACTTAATCCTTTTACCTTTGAAGTGAATATTTAAAGTAAGAATTAGCTTTTTCGCATTTGTAGGTGTGTGTGTGTGTGTGTGTGTGTGTGTGTGTGTGTGTGTGTACTTGCATGTGCACATATGCTTTTCTATCTAACTTTCAGTCCTAGTCCTAAATGCCCCGATATTTGTAAAACTCTTCTGCTTTCTAGCTATCCTGACTGGTAATGAAAATGCTGCATATGAATTATATTCCCTAGCATCTCTCAATAAATTTTTCTGTGTTCTGCCTTTAATAACATTATATTGCTTATCAGTTGTAATAAACACTTTATCAAAATGTTTTTTATAACTTGTAAATAACAAATTTGTAATATTTTGGTCAAGTTCTGATGAGGTTCCTGGGGTGATCTGGTACTGGGCAGAAGCACATAACTTTGTTGTTTTTAATAAATTATTTGTTGTTTACATTTTTTCATGGTGCTTATTTGCAATGATAAAATCAGAATGCTTGCTGTACCATTGTGTACTTTTTTGTTCAAAAGTTTGGAAATTTACACTGGTTTATTGATTTATCTCTGGGTTTTTAGTGTTTTGTGTATTGATGGTTAACACAGCTTACCGTGATCTCGCCAAGGCATTCGACACCATTCCTCACTCGGGTATTATAGGAAAACTCACCAGTCTGAACATAAACCCCTACTTCACAAGATGGGTTGCCAACTGGCTTACAGACAGAACTCACACAGTAAGAATAGCGGGCTCCAGGTCCGACTCTAAACCAGTCACAAGTGGTGTCCCACAAGGCTCAGTTCTGGGATCCCTACTGTTCAGCATATATTTCTCAGATGTACAGGCAAACACAGGAGGACTATGGCTAACCAAGTTTGCCGATGACTGCAAACTGGGAGCCATAATTGACTTTCCGGCTGACACGGACATCCTTCAAAAAGGCCTTACTGAGACAGACACCTGGTGTCAAAGTCATGGCCTCAAGCTGAATGCCAAAAAATGCATAGTCATCCCGTTTGGGAAAAACAAAACACCCACGAATTACCACATAGGTGGCAGCCCCCTTAATACAGAAGAGGTAATAAGAGATCTGGGGACCCAGGTAAATAGTAATCTCTCCTTTAACAATCATATTGCCAAAGTAGTTAGGAAATCCTTCTATGTGGCCCATCTAATTACTAAAGGGTCCACATCTAGAAATAAAGAGATTATAGTGCCCCTCTACTCTTCACTCATCAGACCCATCATAGAGTACAATGGCCCATTTGGGATGTACCTCACAAGACACTTCCAACAGCTGGAAAGACCACAAAAGCACCTCACCAAGAGAACTACTGGCCTCAAACATATGTCCTATGCAGCCCGACTGAAAAAACTCCAGCTATACTCAGTGGCATATCGCTTACTCAGAGGTGATCTCTGTCTGACTTACAAAGCCATGTCCAACTCAGAATTGATGGACATGCTCCACCAAAAGAAATCTAAGTCACTGCAAGCCACGTGCTTTAGTGAGCTAAACCTCGCCACAACAATAAATAGAACATGCTGGAGGGACAGATTCCTGTCCATTCTTTGGAACAAAATTCCTAACTACATTAGGCAGAGCCCCTCACTAACACTATTCAAAAGAAACCTTGACGAGTGGATGGGTAACAGAAAATACACCCCTGGGATCACTTCATTGGCTTTGCTTGACAGAGGCTGAGTTAATTATGCAATGGGGTGGTGAAAGCTGACACACTCTGGCTAGGCTTAAAAATGCCCTTGGGCAGATAGCCTAGTACCTATCTATGAACCTATGAACCTATGATAATTTAATTTTTACTTCTTGTGTAAAGTTTAAAGCAAAGAAATCTATGTATGTGTGATATGCATAAAGAATTAGGTATGAATTAAATATCTGCTTCTAGAAGAGTCATGAATTTCTCTCATTGTTAATAAGTACTTGTAAATATCCCATCAGTTATCATGGAATGTGGCATTTTAAGGTAAGATAAATAATACCCATTGTTTTTTCACTTGCCCAGGATTTCTATTATATTAAGGATACCATTTCTGGTAAAGCAGCGTGGATAGATGTTAGAAACCTGCATGGTTAATAATAAAAGGTAAAACAAATGAGTGATCATAGACTGTAACATTATTAGAGAAAAAGTACAGCCTGGATGAAAAAGGCATGAGAGACGTTTGATACATGTAGAAGATGATTTACTTGTCAAGCAATGAGAAGATAAGTGGAAGTGGTGATAAGAAAACCAGAGGAGTCAGTAGACGTGGCAAGTTGGGAGATAAAGGAGTGGAGTGAACTTAGAGCAGTCATCACAGAAGTGCAGGCAAATCCTGTGGCAACCAGTAATGTTAAAGGAAGCTCTGGGATTTGCAGACACAGCACTGATAAGAAGAGGAAAACCCAAGTGAAAAGAGAGGTACAGACAGCAGTGAAAAGTTATGAAGACAACATAGAATCAGATGTGAACATAAATAAACTAATATGACAAGGAGAGTAGGACATAATGGAAAAAGAACACTCAATCAGCTAAATGGGAATGACAGACACCTAAAATTGCAGAACATTGGATAGGGATTCTAGGAAAAGTACAGGATGAATGAGAAAGGATTTTAGAGCAGCACGGTGAACAAAGGTTAGTGATTAGTTGTTAGTCATTAGAGATGACACAATAATTAAGCTGAGCAGGAGAACAGTGTTTATTTGAATTTGAAATCAGAATTCCATCTATATGTGCCATGCAAAGAAAAAAAAAGTCATAGCAGTAGTTCGATGCACATTAGTCAAAAGACTGAATCTCAAGAGAGCTATTCTTCAGTGATTTTCTAAAACTGATGCAGCAGGTAATGCAAAGTAAACTAGATTAAAGGAACTTGAATATCAAACACCCTCCAGACACCTTGTAAGTACATAACTGTTTATTAATGACTAAGACAACACATGTGCATGTTCTAACATACTCTTCTTCAGGCCACAGTGGCGTCGAGAGGGAATAAAATAAATGTATACCTGTGTGCTAAACAGTGTCAGACTAACAAAACAGCTGTTGAGCTGAATTAAAGCAATTAATTAGTTACCTATCAACCTATCAAAATATCAAATGATCACATATTTAATCATGGCTTTAGGGAAGTATAGTATTTTACCAAATTTTCATACCAGATTCCATTACAGCCTAGCTTCTGTGTTTAGAAAATGTTGGATTCATCATCAAAGAAGACCTGTGTGTATGTTCCAATGAGTGCACAGAATTAAAACTGTAAATATATCTGACATCTACCCCAATGCCAGTATGAAACACCATTCATATCTGTGTTCACAGCATTATGTAAATTCACTTGAATTTTTACTTTCAAGCTACATTTTGTTCTACCTACATAGAAAGAACAAGAAAGTACAAATGGCTATATAAATAATACTTTTTGAGTTTAACCAATAATAACTATTATTAAAATATGTTTTCCTAGACTCTAGATTACCATCTATCCACAACCCCTTTTTCCAATTGTTTATATGGGATCAAGGTATATCTGCCTTTAAATAATAAGTGACATTCAAAAGTTCCTAAGTGTTTTTTTAATGGAAGAACATTGAAACGTTTATTTCTATATAAAAATGTGGGAAATCTGCTGTAAGACTTTCCACTAGTGTGGCAATAGACTTTCTCAGTTTCATTTGATGGTATGTTCAGGTGTTCCACTAGCATTATTGTAAGCTGAAACTTACTTGTTATCAGGCCTTGAATCTGACTTGACATCATCCCACATGTTGCATGTATATTATTAATGTAAAACATAATATTGCTATTCACAGTTACATATGTAACATTCTGCTTCATTTCAGTTTATACTTTGGGAAAAACTCATTGAATATTATTAGTTATTCATGCCTATAAAAATTTACTCAAGGTTCTCAAATAGTGTCTTCTGGAATATATGTTAAAGAAAGGGTGAATGACAGCATTTATAATGTGAAACATCAGGGTAGTAGCTTTCAGAAATAACTGTGACTCTAAATGTCTACTATTCATGCATATAGTAATATCAAGGAAACTCATTATATAACATCAGCCTTTAAATCTAATTTCCAATGGTTTATAAGAATATTTCAGTAGATGTGTACATTTTATCCAACTATACATTAGCTGTCATATTACAAAAGAAAAGCATCATAGCTTCATATGTAAATACTAGGCTGTCTGCACTTGTGGGCCATATTAAGCCTAACCAATTTTCTTTTTGAAGTTATATTGGGCTTATACTTCCCATGGTTGACAATTTTGTATCACCCAGTGAGAATAACTGAGATCATACCATAGCTAATTTGCATGGGATAAAGCATTTACTTAATACCTCTGTCCATTAATGGTAGAGGAGATAGTTCTGGGATAAATTTTCTATTTCCCATCCGTAGATTCGGGTCTACTTCACCCTGTCGAAGGCCGACAATATCGAAGATGATATTGTCAGCACCAAAATGTCGAAAGCAAAAGTCATCGTGTGTGTAAACGGAAATCTCCGTAAGGGGAGATTTCTGTTTACTGCAATGTAGTGCGATCTTGGAGTTGGTATATTTAAGTAGCGGGGGTGGGGGGTGATAGAGCAATTTGTGTGGTGTTTGGGTGCTTTTTTTTTTTTTTTTTTTGTGTGTTCGATGTTCGGGGGTTTCGACATTTTCGTGTCCATTATTACACTGTCGACAGTTTGAGTTTTCGACAGCGTAATATAAACCCATAGATTCAAGTTGCTTGAGTATTGACAAAGGTGAGCTTTGTTTTATGTGGATGGGAAGTCTATTTAGTGCAGTGGTATCCTCAGTGACATAAACCTGTCCCACCAAACTGTTGTGTTGATATTGCAGAACAGGTTTAGATCCCCAGATCAAGTATTTCTGATGAAATCTGACTTGCTGATATGCAGTAAATCCATCAATAATGGGACAAAGAATGCCCTGCATGTATCATGAGCAAATTTACCAAACTGCTTTGTATTTTTTAAAAATGTACATGTTTAGACTTATTAGGAAAGTACAGTAATGATATAATAATCTATGGGAAAACATAAAAATAACATGATGGAACACATGGACTGGTGCTTCGGATTTGGAGAAAATGGCCTGAATTTGAACAAAGAAATAAATGTGATTTTATTGAACGTGTACTTGAATGTCACAGTTCATTTTCTGAGAAAATAGGTTGATTCTATTCTTGAAAGTTGAAAAAAAAAACATATGTCACCACATACAAATACCAGAGGTAAGACAGTTATTAGGTATGAATAATCAGAGCTTGTGTCTTATAAAATATATTTATGTGACACTTTTTGTCTTACGTTTACATGAGAAAAAAAAAATTTCTGGTGGCATAAATATGAGATAGTAAAGGCAAAGAAAAGTGTGAAGATGAACTTATTCCAGCACAATGAAAAGACCAAAAGCAACAAAACCTGTAATATCCAAAAGCTTTCCAAAAAGGGTGTAATGAGCTCTCCACGGAGTCCTCTTTTATATCATAAACAAGTGCAGCATCCATATGCATGGCCTGCAGAGTGTAGAGTTGGTACACTAAAAGAAATCCTTATACAATGCAAAAGCCATATAGAAAAGCAAGTCATCTAGAGAACTGCAGTTAACAGAGCACATGTGCAAATAATGTGGGCTAGTCCAATAAAACAGTGAAACACAATTCCAAAATACCAAGGCAGGTTACAAGAAGTGGACGAGTAAAAACACCAATATGCTTACATTGAGACATAAACAATTAACACAAGGGAGTCCTCTGAAAATGGAAGGAGTTGCATTACATACTTTTCAGCTGTCCAGACTTTTGCAGACTGTTCAGATTGTTGCCTCATAATTTTGGTCTGTTTCTCATAAAATTTCTACTTTTCTGGCAAATCAGGTAGGACTGACCACTAAATAATGACATAAATTTGAGTTTTAGACTTCATAACTTTCAGAAAATGAATGGTAACACAAAACCCTTTATTATAGCTACATTCTAAGTTTATAAGAGCACTATTTAAAATATGTCCCTGTGTTTTTAACCTTTGTTCCCCATTATTTCTGGCTTTGTGCAGATTCTTGTGCTAAGAGGTTGAAAAGTGTGGTTGCATATCCCAAAACTACTTCCCAGTTTTGTGTCCCTACATGTATCAACGTCCATAAACACTTGTAGGAATTTATAAGAGGCACCCACTGGCCATTCTACATTGCAAACAAGTATCAAGGATTTTTTGCATGTGAAAGCCCATCCCTGGTATGGGATTAAACATAGTTAGCCAATCAAGTAACTCCTAAGAACACGTGCATTTGCATAATCATATTTAAATGCCAGGTGGTATGCATGCACCATCAGAGAACACCAAATATTTGTAAATGGCATATATAATGCATTTGAGTCAGAAATACAGGAGTATCACCCATGTCACACCTGTTAAACTTGTGCAGAAAGGTACATCATATACCATACCTATTACATCAAACATAGAGCTATTTGTGATACAGAATTTTAATATTAACGTGATCCAATGTCAACAAGCACAGTTACACAGTCTAAAAGGACTGTAGTAAAATGTACATAAATTCCCATGTCTGTAAGGCCCCCGCATGCGCAGGGTAGGCACATATACAAAGAGAAATCATGCAGCCAAAACATGTGTATAGTGTCCAATGTGTGATGATAATAATAATAATAATAATAATAAAAAAAAAAAAATATATATATATATATATATATACCTACTTGTTAGCCGGGTAGGCCCAGTGGACACAATCCCTTTTCAGGGGTGATGTGGGAACTATGTCTGGTTAGGTGACTTACTCAAGATCATTCAGTAGGTAAATGATTGTTGAGGGCTGATGGCTGAGTGAAACAAAGCCTATACCACTGGAGCTACAGCTCATAGCCTTAATTCTCTGCAGCAATTGCCAGTCTCGACATGGCATGGTCCACTGCACACTTATTGTGAAGAGAGCAATAGCCAACAGTAGCATTATTTGTATATGTTTTGTGAAGGTGACAGGTGTTCATTATCATGAATAAAAATGGTAGAAGTCACCATAATGCCAAAATTCCACAGAAATTGGTGGTGGTGCTACTTAAATAGGAGACAAAATCATCAATTGTTTCCATCTTACCACGCCACAAGATAAGGATGTCATCAAGGAAACGCACCCATAGGATAATATCTTTCATAAAAGGGGAATCAATACAAACTTCCTTTCCCGTTCTGCTAGGACTAAGTTTGCATATATGGGGGCACATTTTTCCCCCCTTAGCCATACCAGATTTTTGTTTAAAATATTCCCCCTCAAAGGAAAAAAAATATTGTTCAATGCTATATCCATCATTTCCATTAATAAATTTCTTTTAAAATTGTGAATTCCATCAACATTAAATGCCACAGTATCCCCAGGCATAAATGACAATTGTTCTATGACTAGTGTATTAAAATGAAGGTCTATTCAAATGTGAAACAATTTTTAAATGTTTTATTAATATTTTTTATTATTTCCCTGTGTGTATATGATTAGCGAATATACTGTTTGAGGAATAACATTCAATACAGTTTTTATGTTTTGTACTATGAATGTAGGCAGCCTGACTTTGCTTCTCTAAATGTGACTGATTTCTAGTTAATTAGTTGTGTTAATTGGTTGGTTTATACTATATATATGTTTTTTATGTGATACAACAACGACTCTGATGATGCCTATATGACACAGGTAAAACAGCTAAGTCTTGTTGGAATTTTGGTGTTGTGGTGACTTCTCCTGTTTTTATTTTAGTTTAGATATCACCCTTTGTCATTTTTTGTGGATCATTATCATGAAGTTGTGACCAGTGTCACCAACCAACACACCTTCACCTAGGTCACAGTCCTGCTTGTGCTAATTTGTATCATCATGTATGTATTCCATGCATTCATAGCTGTGTGCTGGATCATAAATAGTATATTTCTATGTAATGCTGACCTGTGTCACACCTTGACTTGTTTGACTGTCTTGGAAGATATACAATAGTATGATGGTAGCTCTTTCGTGGGCACTGTGCCGTGCAGGTACATGTGTGATTCAGCTACCTAGCTATATGAAACATTATGAATCTGACACAATACATGACATTCAGCTTCCCACAGATAGCAACATTAACAGTTTTTAGTGTTCTGAAGGATGTACCCACTTTGAACCACACAGTAAAGCCATGCTGATATTACCTTTAAATTCTTGGTTGTATCCTTGGCTAGTAGCATATTGTATCAATGGGGCCATTCACATATACCTCTGTGGACTGTCAGCTTGAATTCCATTTGTGCAGCTCATAATCTTCATTTGCTTTATGTGCTACAGGTGTTGCTTTGTGTAAAATATATTATTATACTGTGGACCTTTCATGAAAAAAACTATAGCACAGTACATGCACCAAGCAAATTACAAGGAAAATAGCAAGCAGACTGAACACGGTATTTATAAATCTTCCTATCTTCTAATATACCAGGAAAAGATTTGCACACTACAAATAAGCAAAGTGAAAGAACATTTTGAAAGACTGTTAAATCAGATTAGGCATTTTCAAGAGGGGGGAGGGTAGCCTAATGGTTAAGGTGTTTACCTTACAAACACAAGGTACAGGGTTTGAATCTCACAGGGGATAATTGGCTAGGGGGTTTGAATCTCACAGGGGATAATTGGCTAGGCTTAAAATGGCTCGCAAGAGCAGTTAGCCTAGTACTAACCTATGAACTTAAACTACCAAAAACAGCTTTGATAACTGCCAACATTTTATGGGCTTATATCTAGTTAGGTACTATTTGCTTGAAATGACTGATGAGTGATGAAGATTTTCTTGAGAGGACCCTCTCTAATCAAATTAGATTATGTAGTAATAAGAGTTCTACACAAGATTACTGCAAGGTTTGGAATACCAATGTAAAAGGCAAATAATAATCTGTCGTTTAATGCTTCATATCTCAAACTCTTCTGTGAACAAACAAAGATTAACAAACAGAAGGGCAACTTGATTTTGACCATCTAAGGCCAGCTTTGAGAGAAAAAATTGCACAGGACACTAAGGATAATCACAAGGCTTTCTTTAGTCATGTTAGGAACCTGGGTGGGAATTCCCAGATATGCTCAGAATTAGTCCAAAATGACAAAAAATACACCAAACCCACAGACATTGCCAACATCCTAGCTGACAGGTTCAGCGCAAACTTCTCCCCCCCCCCACACCAAAAGGGCAGATATCTATCCCAGCAGAGTGCTGCCCCCCTGACATCTCAGATGCTCAGGTAAGAGCCACCCTCTCCAAAGCAAAAACACAGCATCAATGGGACCAGACGGTGTCCCGGGCTGTGTCCTACATGAACTCCAAGAAGAGCTAAACCCAAACATAAAACTACTGTTCAATCTCAGCCTTACTACAGGATATGTACCCAAAGAGTGGCGTACAGCAACAGTCCCTCTCCACAAAGGTGGTGCCTCAACGGATCCTGGAAACTATCGCCCCATAAGCCTGACTAGCTTGGTCTGCAAAGCTATGGAAAGGATCATCATGGACCTCATAAATAAAGATATTGGGGACCTACAGACACTGGATCCTACCCAGTTCGGCTTTGTTAAGGGCAGATCCTGCCTCTTAAACCTGGTTGATTTCTTTGAAACAGTCACCAAGGCCATTGATAAGGGGAAGTTGGTCCACACAGCCTACCTGGACCTCGCAAAAGCCTTCGATACAATACCCCACTCGGGCATTATAGATAAGCTCACCAGCTTAAATATAAACCCCTGTGTCACTAGATGGGTTGCAAACTGGCTCAAGGACAGAACCCACATGGTTAGAATTGCTGGATCCATGTCAGACTCCAAACCAGTTACAAGTGGCATCCCACAAGGCTCAGTCCTGGGACCTCTCCTGTTCGGTATATATTTCTCGGAGGTACAGGCCAACACGGAAGGACTGTGGCTGACCAAGTTCGCAGATGACTGCAAACTGGGCACCATAATTGACTCTCCAGCCGACACAAGCATCCTCCAAAAGGGCCTCATAGAAACAGACAACTGGTGCCAGAGCCATGGCCTCAAGCTAAACGCCAAAAAGTGTATAGTCATCCCCTTTGGCAAAAACAAAGTGCCCACAAATTACCACATAGGTGGTAATCCATTAAGTACAGAAGAAGTAATTAGGGACCTGGGGACCCAAGTTGATAGCAGTCTCTCATTTGACAACCACATGGCCAAAGTGGTTAGAAAAACATTTTATAAAGCCCACCTAATCCCATAATTGAGTACAATGCCCCTTTTGGGATGTACCTTGCCAGACACCTGCAGCAACTGGAAAGACCCCAAAAGTACCTCACCAAGAGGATCAAAGGGCTTAAACAGATGCCATATGCTGCCCAGTTAAAGAAACTCCAGCTCTACTCAGTGGCATACCACCTGTTCAGGGGTGATCTGTGCCTGACGTATAAAGCCATGTCCAACCCAGAATTAATGGACATGGTGCACCTCA
>NC_056733.1:1532850041-1532855041 GCF_019279795.1 Protopterus annectens
TTGAGAGCACTTATATTTATTTGCTGATACTGTGTGGGCCACTCCAGAAGGCCTAGCTGTCTTGGCAAACTACTACCATTTGTATTAGTATTAATAGTACACAGTATAATTGGACACCCTTTGTTAAGGGCCTTAGAGTAGCTGATTGTGGAGTGTCTGGGTAGCAGTGGTAACTACCTCATAGTCTTGGCAGAAGAGGGCATAGATAGTAGACATGTGCCTTTCCCAGGTGTGTGTGCAAATCAAATCTCTCAAAGTGTTTGTGTGTGTGTGTGTGTGTGTGTGTGTGTGTGTGTGTGTGTGTGTGTGTGTGTGTGTGTGTGTGTGTGTGTGTGTCAGCTACTTTGGCAGGGACATGAAGCACTGGGTGTACAGAGAGGGTGCTGGAAGACTTGGCTTGGACACTTGGCTGAGGACCTAACTCTACATCTGTACCAGTGGAGAGTCTAATTGGGGGTATGAGTGTGTTTCCTGTGTGCTCTTAAGTGAAACTGTACTTGATGCAGAGAGGTCTATATCTGGAAATACTGACTGTATCTATTTGTATTCCAAGTGCATGCCCCTCTCTATTGTCAGGGGTAAGGATTCAGGCTCCATGGTTACTGGCCCACCATGGGAGCAACACATTTTGGTGCCCATCCCTTATTGGTAGCAGTGGTGGGCATTGTAGATCAGAGTATGTGATATACCTTTAAGAAGCATTCCAGTCAGTGCGCACATGCATATAAGTACTTGGCATGTGTAAGCAATAGTGCCATTTTGAGTGAGCAGCCAGAGTAAGAGTATGCGAGTATATAGTGAGTCAGTTAGATAGTTTAAGTTCAATCTTCCTGGTATCTATAATGATGTGTTTGTATGCAATAAACAACTTAAACGAACACCCAAGCCTCATTGTCCTCTTAATGCACATAAGGCAAGTGGCATTTATTTATTTATTTGAATTTTGTTTTCCAGGATAGTCCATTGGACCACAAGAACCCATTTTCAATGGAGTCCTAGGGAGAAAAGCTCCAGAAAAGCACAAATACATTTACATAATACAAAAAGTACAAATCTGTGGAATACATTTAAGTTAAACATTTCAGTGGTAGAAAAGAACAGATCATGTACATTGCTGAACAAATTATAAACATTACAGCATTTGGGTGTCCAGCTGGCACCTCGGCATTTCGTAAAAAAATCTACTGCCAATCATTAGCGGACTGGAGTTCCGCTGTGGTGACCCCTTACTGGGAAAAAGCCAAAAAAGACAAACAGTAGAAGTAAAGAACAAATCCAAGAAATGTTGAAATTACAAATATTGCATAGATTAAGTAAGTAGAAAAATAAAAATAAAATAAACAGTATTTTTTTTTTTATTTTGTGTTACATCGGTTACATTTGGTCATTGCTCATTTACATCACTAGTGAGGATGAACTAAAGGAGGCAGTGGTAGGTAAGTGGATGAGAAAAATTGACATGAAAGTGTAATTAGAATTAGGTAGGATGTGAACATGATCATTTCCATTGTGAAGTAAGGTGTGAGTGCAGAGAGTTTAAACAGGGAGAGACTGCTAGTGGTGCAGATAGAAGAAGGGAGAGAGTTCCAGAGGCGAGTTAGAGAGAAGGACATCAGGTGATTCCCAGCTGAACGTGTGGGTTTGTGTAGTTTAATGAGGTTTTGGGAAATGGATCTCAGGAGTCGGTCTGGTTTATGCATTTCAAAGGTGTTTGCTAATGAGGGGCAGAGAGATGGGTTATGAATGAGTTTATGTGCTTGCATGAGTTGGGTATAAGTTAGTAAGTTAGGTAACTCTAGCCAACCTAACTGGTGGAGGGAATTGCAGTGGTGAGAAGAGGCTCTGTGACCTGCAGCAAACTTGGATATTTTGTTATAACAAGATGAGATTTGAGTTTTGAGGGAAGATTGTAGATTGGTGAGGATTGTTGAACCATATAGTAGGGAAGGGATAAGGTATGTATTGGCTAGTGTAATCCTGGTGAGGGAGAGATAACGTGCCTATGATGGTAAAGCATAGCAAGTTTTGTATGAGTTTTTTTGATATGTATGTGTAGATGTTTGTCAAATTTTAATTGATCATCGATTGTTATTCCTAGTAATTTTGCTTCAGAGACCCCTTCTAGGGGAGTGTTATTTTTACTGCTGATTATGAAGGATTGTTTATCTATGGAAGAGGTTTTGGAGGCATTAAATAGCATAAATTTTGTTTTGGTAGTGTTAAGGGTCAGATGGTTGTCTAGCATCCATTGCTCAGTAGAAGAGAATGCGGCTTGAGTAAGATTGTTAAGGGTTTTAATGGAAGGGGAGGAACAGATTATAGTGGAATCATCTACATATTGAACAAGGCTGGAGTTTGGAATGGCTTGGTTAAAATCATTAATAAATATGTTAAGTAGTAAGGGGCCTAGAATGGAACCTTGTGGGATGCCTGTGGATATATTATGGAAGAGTGAGGTAGCTTTTTTCCATTTTACTGCCTGCTGCCTGTTTGTGAGATAGCTTGAGAACCGCTGGGTGGAGGAAGGGGATAGGTTGAGTTTAGAGAGTTTGGTTAGAAGTAGGCTGTGGGAAATGTTGTCAAATGCCTTAGAGAGGTCAAGGAGAAGAGTGGATGTGAAGTGACCAGAATCGTGGGCTTTGCTGATTGTTTCTAGAAAGGAGAGAAGGACATTGGAGGTACTATGACCTGGTCTAAAGCCGTGTTGTGTGGGGGTAAGAAGGTGATTACTAATCAGATAGGGTAAGAGTTGTTAGTGTGCACACTTTTCGAGAAGCTTAGAAATAGGGGATAGAATGGCTATGGGGCGGAAATTAGTAATGTTATTATTACTGCTACCTTTGTGGAGGGGAATGATAAAGGCTTTTTTCCAGAGTTGGAGGACCTGGCATTCTATGATGGACTGATTAGTATATTGACAGGGAAGGCTATTTCTTCTGCAGCTATCTTTAGGAAGTAGGAGGGGATTTCGTCTGGGGCACTGGAACCAGGCTTTAATTTTAGGAGAAGTTTTTCTACTTTAGTTGTGGAGATGGGTTTGAATGAGAAAGGTGGAGGGAGAGGACAGGGGTGGTCAGGGGAGATAGGGGTGGATAAGGGTTGATCAGAGGCTACTGAATTGTTAGTAAAGGATGATGTTAGTTTGCTGATGGAGTCAATGAAAAATGAGTTAAACTGGGTTGCTAAGTCCAGGTTGGTTGCATCTGGGTTGGGGCTAGGATTCACTGTTTTACCAGGGTTGGGGAGAGATGAAATTTCTTTCCAGAATAACTTGGGGTTAGTAGTGTGGTTAGTTTGGAGTGTAGTGAAATATACTTTGTGATCAGAAGCTATAAGTTTATTGAGTTTGTTTCATAATGTTTTATATTCAGTGAGGGTGACAAGAGTTTTATTTTTGAGGTATTGTGTCCAGGCTTTGTTGCGTAGACGCATGGTAGCTAAAGTGTTTTTGGTTAGCTAGGGTATGGAGTTACATTTTATACTTTCAGTTTTTAGTGGGGAAAACAAGTTGAGTAGATCAATGAAAGTGGTATTGAAATAAGAAAGAACATTGCCTAAAGGAAGGGTTTTTAATGGGTTCCAGTTTGTGTTTTTTAGTGTGTTGGCGAAAGTTTCGGGATGGAAGTTTTTTAAATAGCGAGTAAAGATGTAGGAGTGGGTTAGTTGAATAGAGGGGGGTAGGGAGGGGCAAAAATGGGGAAATGGTCTGCTAGTGGGTCTGGGAGAATACCACTGTCTGAGATATGGTGTCAAAATGTGATCCACAGTCACAGCCATGAAGCAACTGGTTAAAGTTGGAGGAATATACAGGAGTGGATCATCCCTACTGCTCAAAAGACTCACAAAACAGGTCAGAAACAAATTCCAGGTACTAAAACTCACTTAAATTATTTCATTCACTATAAATATAAAATCAGAATGCTCAAAAACAAATTTCTTATTAAATGAAATGTCCAAAACTGCGACATATTGATAAAAATATTCAAAATAATTACAAAAATGTTTGAAACGATATCCAAATCGCATAAAATGTATAAAAAGAGAAAATGGCCATATTTTCTCACTATGCACTACTTATTTGTATTAACTAAAGGTATTCAAAATATCTAGTGAGCAAAGTATTTGCAAGTGTGTGCAGTATTACAGTGCAGTTATTTCGCAAAGTACAATCATTTTAATGAATATTTCGCAAATTACAATCATTATTTCACAGAGTACAGTCTTTTGAAGAGTTTATTGTGCATTTGAATATTAATACAAGTGCTTGGTGTGTGTGATTGTTCGTACATAATTGCAAGGGTCATTTTGCACTGTGTTTTACTATAATCTGTGGGCATGGCAAAAGGATTGCACAGAACCGTACCAAATGTGTTTGATAACAATATTGCAGAAAATCGGAGAGTGCTTGAGCAGGAATATGATATTTTCATACAGGCTGCTTTTTCTGACAAAGTTACATGTACAAAGCATTTATTCTGCTTAATTTAGCTGGTCTGAGGTCATTAAAAGAAAGCGTTCATTTGTGTATGCACCTGCTATGTTTGGAGGGGAGGACGAAGACTGCCATATAGTGGTACTGGCTGAAAAGCGGGAAGACCCTGAGTACTTGCAAAGTAAATTTAGAGAAATGTGTAACCCCCCAAATGAATATTACAATAGAAAGGCATGTATTTTACACAAGGGATCAACTTTTGCAGCATATATAACTGACTTGAGAGATAAGGCTAAAATGTGCGGATTTGGTGATTTGAAAGATAAGTTGATAAACAACAGGCTTTTGTGTGGTATTAATAATGACACAGTGAGAAAGATTTTGTTTCAAGACAGTGATTTGACGTTAAATAAAGCCATTGAAATTTGTCAGATATATGAACTTACAGAAGAAAACACAAGTATGCTTACAAATGAGAATAGCCGTAGAAGGCACAGTGACAAAGTTCATGTTGATAGTATGCAGTACGTGGTTAAAAGAAATAGGCCCGGGGGCGTGGCCAAGGATG
>NC_056733.1:1532860041-1532900041 GCF_019279795.1 Protopterus annectens
TGTTACAGGCCACCCTCACAAACTCAGGTAACTCACATGGCCTTCCTGAAAACACTAGAGGGATAAATGTATCACCAAACACCATCATACTAGGTGACTTCAATTACCCTAATATAGACTGGGAACACTACTCAAGCCCAAACACCCTAGCCCAAAAGTTCCTGGAATTCATAAACTCAAATGCCATGGAACAACTAGTCACCATCCCCACAAGAGGAGATAACATACTTGATCTCATCATCACGAACATGGGAGCACAATGTTCAACACCGGAAGTATACCCTCACTGGTGAGATCAGATCACAAACTAATCTCGCTGGAGGTCCTCATCCCACCCCCACCTGAAATAAAAAGACCACAGTAAAGAACTTCTCAAAAGCCGACTTCACACTTCTAAAGACTAGTGTGGTCTCCTTTCAGGCCCCGAGCGTGGAAAACAATACTCAAGCCGCTGAATCACTTACAAACGCCTTCTACCAGCACCTGCAGGACTGCATGGATAAGGCAATCCCAAGCAAAACAAAGACTCTTTGTACCAAAGGCAAGCGTCCAGTCTGGTGGACCCCAGCCATAAACAAACTCTACAACAAAAGGAGGAAGCTACTACAAGATAGAGCAAAATCCTTAAAAGGTAAGACACCCTTGATCACTATAAGTAAAAACTAAGAGCTCTCATAAAATCATCCAAAGCAAATTTCGAGAGAAAAATAGCTAAAGACTCAAAAGACAATCATAAGGCCTTCTTTAGCTATGTTAGAAACCTAGGAGGAAACTCCCAGATATGCTCAGAACTAGTTCAAAATGATGTGAAGATTACTGATCCTACAGACATTGCCAACATACTGGCTGACAGGTTCAGTGCAATCTTCTCCCCTCCCAAAAGGAGAGATATCTATACCAAATGAGTGCAGCCCCCAAACATCTCCAGCCCAAGTGAGAACTGCTCTCTCCAAAGCAAAAAACACAGCATCCATGGGACCCGATGGTGTCCCCGGCTGTGTGCTCCACGAACTCAATGAGGAATTAAACCCACAGCTAGGACAGCTGTTTAATCAAAGTCTTACCTCTGGATACGTACCCAGGGAGTGGCGCACTGCAACTGTGGTCCCACTTCACAAAGGCGGTGCCTCCACAGACCATGGAAATTACCGACCCATTAGCTTGACAAGCCTTATCTGCAAAGCCATGGAGAGGATCATAATGGACCTCATAAATAAAGACATAGGGAATTTGCAGACTTTGGATCCAACCCAGTTTGGCTTTGTCAAAGGCAGATCATGCCTTTTAAACTTGGTTGACTTTTTCGAAACAGTCACCAAAGCCATTGATGAGGGAAAGGCAGTCCATACAGCTTACCTCGATCTGGCTAAGGCCTTCGATACAATACCCCACTCGGGTATCATTGAAAAACTCATCAGCTTAAATGTTAACCCATACATCACAAGATGGGTTGCAAACTGGCTGAGTGACAGAACCCACAGGGTCAGAGTTGCTGGCGCCATGTCAGACTCAAAGCCTGTCACAAGTGGTGTCCCACAGGGCTCAGTCCTGGGCCCACTCTTGTTTGGCATCTACTTTTCCAAGTACAAGCAAACACAGGAGGGTTATGGCTGACAAAGTTTGCAGATGACTGCAAACTGGGCACCATAGTAGAAAACACATCTGACACAGATATCCTTCAGAAGGGTCTCACAGAAGCGGATAACTGGTGCCAGAGCCACGGCCTAAAGTTAAATGCCAAAAATGCATAGTCATACCCTTCGGGAAAAACAAGGTTACCCCTAGCTACCAAATAGGTGGCAATCCACTGAGCACAGAAGAAGTTATCAGGGACCTGGGGACCCAGGTTGATAGTAGTCTGTCATTCGACACCCATGTAGCTAAAGTAGTTAGGAAGTCCTTCTACATTGCCCACCTTATCATGAAGGGATTCTCATCTAGATCAAGGAGGTCATAGTCTCCCTTTACTCATCACTCATCAGACCAATGATTGAGTACAATGCCCCATTCGAATTTATCTGACCCGACACTTGCAGCAGCTGGAGAGGCCACAAAAGTTCCTCACCAAAAGGATAAAGGGTCTCAAAATCTGTCCTATGCTGCCCGACTGAAAGAACTCCAGCTCTATTCAGTCGCCACGCTTGCTCAGAGGTGACCTTTGCCTAACATACAAGGCCATGTCAAACCCAGATTTGATGAATATGCTTCACCTAAAAAAATCTAGATCCATCAGAGCCACAAGGGCGGGAGACTTAAACCTCGACACGGCTATTAATAGGACGTGCTGGAGGGATAGATTCATCACCCAAAGACTCCCTATGCTGTGGAACAAAATCCCGGTACATGTGAGGCAGAGCACCTCGCTGGCCTTGTTCAAGAGAAATCTTGACCAATGGATGGGAGATCACAGATATACCCCAGGAATTACCTCAGTGACACTGCTCGACAGAGGCACAGCAAAATAATGGGTATAGTTCCCCATACTAAAGGGGTGGCGTAAGCCACAAGACAATGGGCTAGGCTTATAAATGCCCTCGGGCAGATAGCCTAGTATGAACCTATGAACCTATGAACATTACTTATGTTGTTATTTGTTATTTTGATCATAAGATTCTTAAGTTTTAAAAATGCCAAATGACATCTTTAAAAGGAATTTCTTTAAACATTAATGGACTGAATAATCCGTGTAAAAGGGCAAGCCTAATAAGATACATTAATTTACATAAGGCCAACTTAGTCTTTCTGCAAGAAACCCATCTCTTGAAAAAAGATATTGATAAACTAGCCACAAACAAATATACAGTATTGGTTAGTTCAGAGCACACTCAGAAAAAAGAGGAGTGGCTATTTTATGGAATAAAAGTATGCCCATTCCTAAAACCATTAAGTCTTATCAGGATGACAAAGGAATGTTTTGTATGGTTACAATACAAATTAATGGGAAGACTTACACTTTAATTAATGTATATTGGATACCTGGAATTGGTATTAATACAGTGAAACATCATCTTGATAAGATCATATCATTCTATATAGGAGATATTATTTTAGCTGGTGACTTTAATTGTATACTACATGAAAGTGATACTACCACTATAGGAAAAAGAAGAATTACATCTAATGCAAAACATTTAAATGATTTTGCTAATTCTTATCATTTGAATGATATTAATAATCAGATAAATTCAAAATCATTACCATACACCTTTTTTTCTAACAGATACAAAACTTATTCAAAAATAGATAGGGTCTTTATTTCTAACCAGATGGTAACAGATTTAATTAATTCCAAAATCATTTCATGTCCTATATCTGATCATAATTCAATTGTTTTTGAATTTATGATAATAAATACTCATAATGTTCAGATCAAAAGGATACCAGCATACTCAACTCAACTAAAAGACTATAAAGAATATATACTTTCAGAAGTAAAACATTTTTTAGACATAAATAATACTCCTGAAGTCTCCATTGTCTATGTTTGGGATGCCTTAAAATCATATCTATATGGACAAAGTATCAGATGGTATAATAATAAAAGGAAATCTTGGGATAAGGAATTGTTAGATATTCAAAGTAAATTACACTCTTATAAACATAATAATAAAGAAAATATTATGGACAAGAAAGTTATTGAAGAAATAAACAAACTAAATGAGAAATACAAAAAATTTTAACTCATAAAGTTAAAATAACTTTAGAGAAATACAAGTTTTGTCTTATTCAATAAGCCCCAAATACTTACATAGACTTAAAAATAAAACAAAAGGTTGAATAAACAAAACCATATCAAAGAAATCTTTTCTCTAAGGAACAAGAAGAATGTTTCTAGTATACCAGAAATACTAGATGAATTTAGAAATCACTTTCACAAAATTAACCATAATAACATTAACATGGAACCTAAAGATAAAATAAAGGAGTTTATAACCACAAACATGAATAAAAAGCTTAATAAACAACAGATTAAACTATTGGACAAAAGTATTTCATATACAGCGGTTATTACACAAATAAATAAGCTTAAATCAAACAAAGCACCGGGTAATGGTGGTATTATACCAGAGATATATAAAATCCTTTCTAAAAGTACATATTCATTAATACATAAGGTTTTTATTTTGGCCCAAACTGAGTTAATAACCTCCATCTTGGCAATATACATTTATTTCGCCAATTTTAAAACCTAATAAAGATCCAACTAGATGTACTTCATATCGGCCCATCTCATTACTTAATGCTGATTATAAAATGTTTATGAGTATTTTTGCTGATAGATTGAAGACAATCATCCCCGGCATTATAGATATAGATCAGACAGGCTTCATTGTAAATAGAAATACTTTTGATAATATAAGAAGAACTTTAACATTAATTGATTTTGCAAATAGGAAAAAGAAAGATTTAACACTTATTAGTCTTGATATAAGGTCAGCATTTGATTCAGTAAGTTGGGACTATCTGTTTACCTTACTGAAGTGCACAAACTTCTCAGATGCATTTGTAAATCTAATTGAGCATTTATACAAAGGAACATTGGCTTATATTAAGGTAGGAACATATGTTTCACAAAAATACCCATTTTAAAGGTACAAAACAAGGATGTCCACTTTCTCCACTATTATTCACTTTAGTAATGGAGCCTTGGGCTAATTTGATCAGAAACAGTACTGACATAGAGGGTTTTGAAGTAGATGAAAATACAACATCCAAAATTCAACTTTTTGCAGATGATGTTCTAATTACATCAGCAGGATCTAACTCTTCTATGTAGTCTCTATTTGATAAAATGATGAATTTTAAAAGTATTTCTGGTTTAATATTCAATGAAGAAAAAACTAAAATACTACCTATATATACACGAAAAAATATTCTCATTAGTGATTTTACTAAATATGTACCCAATTCAGGTCAGATAACTTATTTAGGTATAATACTATCTAAAGATATTAAATCTATTATATATAATAATTATAATACCTGTTTTCTTAATATACAAAATCTTTTTAATACCTGGTATAATATGTTTTTTACTATGGAGGAGAGACTTACAATTATTAAAATGATAATATTCCCCAAGATTTTATACTTAATACAATCAATAATACTTCCACCTACAAAAATAATTATCAAGAAACTGAATACACTAATGTTAAATTTCCTATGGGCACCTAATAGACCTAGGATTGCTTTAAAGAAACATACTAATAGCTGGTCTCAAGGGGTATTTTTTTTCCAGACTTTAATTTATATACTATCTCTTCTATTGTAAAAGTTATTACTTTATTAATAGATCAGTCATATGTCAAAATGGAAAGATTATTGGGAGCTAATTAGTATGCACTTCATGAAAATCTCCTTAACACATAAAAATATGATTGTAAATAACTCCATGTTATGGTTACTAAAGGAATTTTGTACTTCACCTATTACACCTAAACATATGGTTTGTTACCCATTAAATATTATTAGCTATCGTAACTTTATATTCATGCACCCTAAGTATAGGGAATGGAATTTTATTATATTCCCTATAATGTATACTCAGGGTATGCTTTTGTCATCTACTTCTGAAGGAACTCGTTTAGCTATAGATAATGATCTAAAATACTGGTATCAGTTGATATCTGATAATAAAGTTAAAAATCTAGATTTCTTAAAACAAGAATTTGATCTAAGAGAAACTTGCTGGTTAGAGGTTCAGACCTTTAGACAACATCTCATTAATAGAATAGATCTAATGTCTATAACAGTTAAAGAATCTATTCCAACACTGATTGATTACTTGATATTAAATTTACAACATAAAGTTTCTGATAAAGGTAAACTTTCATGCATACATAAAATTATCAGACAAGAAACTTTTTACAGTGTAGATACATGCTGGAATTATTTCACTTCTATTAATGGGGACCCACCAAATCAACAAGATAAACAATATATATTGGAATCTGCCTATAGAACTATGTCTTCCATTGTCTGGAGACTTTATACATGGAAATTTTACATAGATCTTTTATACACCTTTGATGATGAATAAAATAAATAATAAAGATAATCTATGTAAGAGATGTAATGTAGAAATTAATGCTGACTGGGCTCATATGTTTTATGACTGTATAAAATTGAAAGAATACTGGAAGTCAATTAATTAATTTTTGCAGGCTCTTTTACAGATAATTTCATTATTTCTAAATCTCTTATATTATTCAACACACCTGTACCTCAAAGTGTTAAAAGGTTAAGCTTCCCTTGTTATGGTCTATTCTAGCAGTGGCTAGGAAAATAATAACTAGAAATTGGATTTCAGATACACCTCCTTCGTTCAATGAATTTAAAATGTTATGAATATAGTGTGCCATATGGAAATAAACACAATTAGGTCAAGAACAACTAGAAAAACATCTTATTATATTGTATGGGATAATTTACAAAATTTGTTAAAAAAATTCTAATTTCAATAGCATGGTATTTTAGTTTAATTAATTGATCTGATTGTAGTGGATGTCTTTGTAAATACTTTAGTTGTTTTGTTGAATATTATAATAATATCTATTTTTAATTACTTGTATAAAATTGTTATGATATTTCTCTTATATGTTAAAACAATAAACCTGTTTTGAAAAAAAAATAGGCCCAAGCACATGACAACTACTGCAGGTCCTCTAACAGTCCTTGGGAAACCCAGCGTCTTTACAGCAAATTCCAGGGCATGCTCAGTGAAGCATAAGGTTGAGTCAGCAAAGTCAAAACATGTGCCCCAACCAAGCTTCATAATCAACTGTCATAATTGTGGTGGAAATCAGGAACACATAAGAGAAAAGTACTTAGCTTTTTGTCAGCATTGTCATTCTTGCAATAAGTGGAATAATTTCAAAAGGTTTTGTAAATCAAAAAAGCACATTTTTTTATTAAAACAGGATATTCCAAGAGGCAAGTTGGTCAATTAGAAAGCTGCAACCCTAATTTTTATTTATTTATTTTATTTTTTATTTTACATTTGTTGACCGGGCTAGTCTAACTGGATATATGTCCATTTTCAGTAGAGGCCCAGGGAGAAAAGCTCCGCTTTTAAACTAGATAAAATCAAGACAATACAAAAAAGATACATGCAATATGTAAAGTAAATAAGAATTTCTTCATCAACTCAAGTTATATAGAACTAAAAATATACAGATTGTGAGTACTGGGTTTAATAAGGTAAAATACAGTATTATGACCAAGGGAAAGAGATAGATCATTCAATATTAGTATAATGGGTATGAATGTGTCTTTGAAATGATATAAGAAGGTTATGAAAGGTGTATAAAAAGGTTATGAAAGGTGTATAACACAGGGAAGAAGGAGAAATTTTGGAGGACAGGGAAGTAGGAGAAATTTTGGTGGATAAGTACAATAGGAAGTAATTATAGTCATAGTGAAAGAAATAGAATGGTTTATGTATGAGGTGGGAAGATAAGAGTTCACAGAGGAAGGAATATGTAGTAAGGAGCATGCTCAGTGATAGCATGATGGGAATAAGATACTAGGACGGGGAAGAGTGATGAAATTGCTATATACTTCAAAGTGGGTTAAGGAGGAGATATATAGAAAAGGTCAAGGTCAAGGTTTATGTTGATAGTGTGTTTGTGTCTGTGCTTGGTGAAACAGTCAGCGTAGTAGATTTGTGGGCAAAGATCGAAATCTTTTGTATTGTTTGGATTAATGGGAGTCCTGTAGAGCTCAAAGTAGGTACTGGCTCAAAGTGCAATGTTATGCCAGCAGAAACATTTGCTAGAGTAAAAGCTATAGAACAGCTTGATTTGACAAAGTGTGTGACACTCGTTGCTTATAGTGATGAAGAGATTTAAACCGAAGGCTCAGAAATGCTTTCCAGTTACTCTGCTGGGAACAGCTGTGACTTGCAGTTTTTCATAGTCAAGAGACACGTGCAGTCATTATTAAGCCTCAGAGACAGTTTGAAGATGGTACTGCTTTCCTTTAATAAAGAAGTCCACCATGTAAGCCTGAATGACAACAGCTCAAATTTTGCCCAAACCATTTTTTTCTGAGTATGCTGATATTTTTGCAGACAAATTAGGCAAACTGGCAGTTGTGTACTCCATGAAGTTCGACCTACAGGTTAGCCCAGTTATCAGACCATGGTATCCTCCATGGTAGTAGCTCATAAGAAAAGTTCAGATGATATTAGAATATGTATTGATCCAAGAGATCTGAACAAAGCATTATAAAGGCCTTATCATCCAGTGCACACAGTTGAGGAGGTTGCTCCTGTCAGGCCAAATACCACTGTTCCTTCTGTCTTAGATGCAAAGAGTTCATTTTGGCAAACTTTACTTGACCACAAATCTTCACTGTTAATCACATTCAGTACTCCTTTTGGAAGATACAGATTTCTGAGAATGCTATTTGGGATACATTTTGCCAGTGAAGTCTTTCAGCGTGCAATGGAGCAAATTTTTTCTAGCTATCCCTGTGCTATTATAGTATATGATTTTCTATTAGGAGGCGATGGAGAATTCAAACATAAAAGAAACCTCAAGAAAGTTCTAGAAAGAGCACGTAAAGTGAATCTTAAGCTGAATCCTCAGAAGTGCAAGTTCAGGCTATAAAAAGTTACTTATGCTGGTCACTTGTTTACCAGTTCAGGCTTATGACCAGATCCTTCCAAGCAAACAGCAGTTCTCAGGATGGCAGCTTCAGACAATGTCTAAGCTGTACAACATTTTCTTGGTATGGTCAACTATGTAGGCAAGTTCATTCCAGATTTAAGCCATCTTTCAGTACTGCTAAGAGAGCTATCACACAAAGATGTAATTTGGTCATGGTCAGAACAGCACCAAAGAGTATTTCATGTCCTGAAACAGATAATTGCCAACCCAACAACTCCCGCCAACTATGATGTTCACAAACCAGTTACTCTTTCCTGTGATGCTTCTAAGTTTGGTCTATGTGTAGTCATTCTTCAAGAGTGTAGACCAGGGGCATATGCATCAAGAACTCTTACCCAGACCGAGATCCATTATGCCCAGACTCAGAAAGAGTTTTTGGCAATTGTATTTGCATGATTATCTTTATGGTCAACCTGTACAGATCAAAACTGACCACCAACCTTTAATTGCTATTTTGAGAAAGTCTATGTGTATAGTTCCTGCCAGATTGCAACATGTGGTGTTTAAATTGCAAAAGTACAATTTCAGTCTTGTTTATACAAAAGACAAACTTCTTTATCTTGCTAATACCTTATCCACATTGACCAGAAAAAACACAGAACAGCATAACAATGAGCAACTTGATTTTGAGGTAATGGAAGTGAGTTTTTCTTCCACACATCTTGATAAGCTCAGAACTCACAGAGCTTCAGATCTAATTCTCCAGAAGCTAAACCTCTTTTTATCAGTTGAGTATGGCCTTCAAAGCAATCTTGTTTACCAGTAGAAGTGTAACCATATTTTCCATACAGAGATGAGATTTTTGTCAGGCAATGGTATCATCATGAAAGTTCCTAAAGTGATTGTTCTGAAGTCCTTGCAACAAGAATACATTAAGATCTTGCATCATGGCCATCCAGGAACTGATTCTACCAATCTAGTATGTTGGCCTTCTATGTCAAGAGATATTGAGAAAGTGCTTTCATCTTGTTCAGTATGTAATAGTACAAAGCCACATTAAAACAAAGAACTACGTCAGTTAAGCCAGATTCTTAAACTACCTTGGTCGACAGTAGCCACAGATATCTTTGAGTGGAATGGTCAACATTATTTGGTGGTAGTAGACTCTTATTCAAATCATTGCTAAATTGAAGCAACATTTTTCTGCCATGGTAGTCCACACAGAGTTATTTCTGACAATGGTACACAGTTTACTAGTCAGTAGTTTAAGAAATTTGCAGAAGCGTGCGACTTTTTTCATGTCCCGAGTAGTCCTGAATACCCCCAGTCAAACGGCTTGGCTGAACATGCAGTTCAAAGAACAAAACAGCTATTAGAGAAATCCAGACGTGATAATACCAATGTTTTCTAAATTTGGTAAATCTCGAAACATTATTTGTGATAATCATCTTGGTTCACCTACCCAGAGACGTATGTCGAGACAAATCAGAACCACACTACCAATCAGCAGTAATTTATGGGTTCCCTGTGCTAAGAGCAACAAAACAGTAAAAGCCCAACTGTTGAAAAAGTGTTTGTCCCAGAAATCTTAGTATGATAAAATAAGTAGATTGCTCTGTTCTTTACAAAAAGGGGAGATAGTGAGGATGCAGTGTTAAAAGGTTTTGATCGCATCGGATTTGTGAAAAGTCTGTGTCAAGATCTGATATCGTACATTGCGGAATCACAAGGAATAGAATTCAGACAAAATGAGAAGCATTTGTTAACAGTGTCCGAACCAGTGTTACAGCATCTTGCCTGTGACAAAGTGTATAGTTCTCAGAGTAACTTGTCCAATGTTCCTGTTCCAGAGAACATTGCATCAGCAATCCCCATTCATGATAAAATCCCTGAGACTTCTCAAGCAGAACATTCCTCAGTGACTGTCCCTGTTGCTAAACCCAGTCCTAATTATTATGCCATGAGATCAGGTGGCATCTTGAAACCTAGTTACAGATAGGGTTACCACCTGTCCCACTTTGTGAGGAACAGTCCCTCTTTGGGCAGTTGTGTCCTGCAAAACAATTGTAAAAATGGCAAATGTCCTGAGATTTTAGGGCAAAATTATTTCCTATATTTTATGTAATAGTTGCATAAAACAGTTATTCTGTGTCTGAAGCACCTAAATGTTATAAGAAACAGAGTAAGCAACTAAAATGCTACAAGAATAAGCTTTTATTTAGGCAAAAAAGTGAAGTTCATTCTTTTGTACTGGCCGTGGGTATGTTTCAGCCTGCAAAATCTGACATTTGTACCAAAAATGTCCCACTTTGGGCATTTGAAAAGGTGGCAACCCTAGATCCAGATACACGGCAACCTGGACATGACTGTTGTTTTTCTTTATTAGTGTCTGTATAATTGCATGCATATTCAAATGTCATTATTTATATGAGACAGCTCATAAATAGGGAGGATGTAGATCAGGAGTGTGTGATATACCTTTAAGAAGCTTTCCAGTGAGTCAGCACATGCATATAAGTACTGAGCACGTGCAAGCAAGAGTGCCCTTTTGAGTGAGAGCCAGAGTGAGAGCATGCAATTATGTAGTCAGTCAGTTAGATAGTTTGCTTAAGTTCAGTGTTCCTGCTATTCATCCTGATGTGTTTGTATACAATAAACTACTTAAATGGACACTCAAGCCTCATCATCTTCTTAATGCACATAAGGCAAGCGACAGGCATCACAGAGCCGTCAAATCAGACTTGTACAGAAAAAGAAAACAACATTAAATCTAGTAATATTGATTTATGCATAATTATGTTAATATGATTCATTTGTTGAAGACTCTATTAAGACTATATGTCTTAAAAATAGAGCCGTTTCATTAGGCAGCTTCTATAATAAGACCAGTAGCATAAGTACGGTGGAATGAGATGGGCAACTGTCCCTTCACAAACTGATGGGGGCTGTGATCAGACCATCCCAATAGGTCTTTAATGCAACACCGGCTTTTAAAAGTGGTCAAACCTGAGAACTGTAGCACTCAATATGTGGTCTAAACTGTAGCAACTACTAAAACTGAGAACTATAGTGCTCCATGCAAGCAGGGTATAAACTCTAGCAACTGTTTGCTGCATTTATAGCAAGCAGTTTACTATAGTTTAAACAGAAGATTTTTTAAAATGTGAGTGCTATTGTGCTTCATGCAGTCAGGGTAGGTAGGGAATAAACTGTAGTAGCTGATGTTCTTCGTGTTTCACTGTTGCTTACATTTGGGTAATCTGCTGGCAGGTTGCTCACAGTCGGCCTGATTAACAAAGTCTTGGGTCCTGCATCGGTTGCTGTCCCTTCTTCCATGATGTCAGGTCGTCAGGAGTATAAAACATGCAGCCGACACCATTACATCAGTCTTTCTTGCTGCATGGTGCCCAAAGCAGAAGCAGTTCACAAGTGCCGGTCGGCCGACTCCTGAAATTTTCGTTTTCAAGTTTCAGAACCGAAGTCTTCAACTAAAATCCCATACCCCGTTGGGGAAACTTTTTCTTGCTCCTTCCCGATGTCAGTAAAAGTTAATAATTGTATTACTTGTGGGAAGCAAATACCTCATAAGGATTTTCATTTGTACTGTATTCCTTGCTTAGGCCCTGACCAAGACGTACCTTGCTGCCGGTTTTGTGCTTTATTTAATCAGCGCACTATACGTCGTCGGTACATTTTTGCTTCTAAATATTTTGGTTCTTAGTTTAATTATCTAGAAATGACATTGGTTAGCCATCCAACTACCAGAATACTGAAAAAAATGCAAAGAAAAAGACAGAGACAGGCCGTTGAGGTCCAAAACTGCCGATGACGCTTCTCCTAAACCTGTCGCCAGTTCGCCAGTACTCAGTGAGGTGCGTTCACAGCCCCTGATACCCGGTACTTCTGATTCACAGGCCTCTACTGAGACCCATTCAGAGAGACGCTTTACCTATGGAACCTGCAGATGTCTCTACCGTGGATGGGTCTGGAGCCACTGTGCAGGCACTGGCTTCTGAGGGTGTTTTCAGGCCTACAGATTTAAATAGTAAATCAACACCACCTTCAATATTAAGGCCAAAATCTCAATCTATGTCTAAAAAACCGACGCCCAGGCCACATGTTCAGGCCCCTAGGCCTAAAAAACATATGATCAAAATGGCTGAAGATTTAATTACTCTAATCAGGGGTAGTCAACCCCCCCCCCCTTCTAAGAGGCCTAGGCCTGAACTTGACTATGAATCTTCTGAACAGGACTCTGTTTCTTCTGACTCTTTTAATGAACAGGATTTGTCCATACCTACTTATGAGGACTCTGATGCAGAGGATTCCATTCCTTCTGCTTCTCCCCCTGAGGATTTTTCTTTTGGGGAAACTTTACATAACTTAAGGGAGCATTTCCACTGGGAAAGTCAGGATTTTTCTGAATCCAAAAAGTGGCTTAGGGATTTCCTCCTTCTTCCACAGTATAGGCCTTTGGCTATACCTCCTGTACTAGACATTGTTGATGATGTGTTTTCAGAATCTAGTATAGCCCCTGATTCCCTGCCTCCGGCCCCTTGTAAGCCAGACAGATACTACAGGGTTCCTGACTCCCACAAATTTCTTTTCAAAAATCCTGTTGCGGACCCTGAAACTATTTCTCAGGGGCCCAAGGGCATTAGGGTTTCTACTGCTAAAAATCCTACCCCTTCAGATAGAGACTGCAGGGCGCTGGATAGATGGGGTAAAAAGGTTTATACTTCTGCAACCTTGGCAATCAGGGCTTTAAACTGTCAATTCCATATGCTAAAATATCAGCAGCATATCATGGGACTGCTTAAACAGAAAATGATGCTGATTTCTGACTGTGTGGAAAATAAGGATTTACAGGATTTATTGCATTCAGCTGAACAAGTTGGAAAACATACTTTGCAATGTGGTTTTGATTCTTTGGAGGCCTCTTGGAGGGCTGCTGTTACTGGCTCTGTGCTTAGAAGGCATGCTTGGCTTAAGGAGCAATCTCTGCCTGATCATGTTAAAGCAAAATTGTTGGATGCTCCTTGGCAGCAGGACCATCTGTTTGGCAATAAGGCTGAAGAAGTTCTAAAAAACATGGAAGATAAAGCTAAATCTATGCAAACTGTGAAAGATTTCTTGCAAGTGCAACCTCCAAGATTTAGTAGGCACTGGCCTACTAAGAACTGGTCCTTTCCAGTTCCATCCAGAGCCACTCAAGCCTAACCCAGACATTCCAAAAGCACCAGGTTTCATTCCCAATGGACTTTCAGAACTAAGCAATGGGGTGCCTCTGCTTCCAAATCTGGAAATAATAAGACACCATCCTATAGTAAACAGTCTCAATGACTTTCCTTTAAAATTACCAAGCACTTACCTCTTAGCCACCCCTTTGGGGGGGGGGGGACTGGCTCTTCATGCAAAAAACTGGCAACTTATAACCCAGGACAAATGGTTTTTAAATATAGTGCCCCAGGGATACAGATTTCATTTCTACACATTGCCAACTCCAAATGGATGGCCAGACCTGCCCCCAAATCAGTGGGCTGAGGCTCAGAAACAAGTAATTTCCCTCCTAAATGTGGGGGCAATTCAACTAGTGCCAGAAGAGGAAAAGGGACAAGATTTCTATTCCAGACATTTCCTGGTACCCAGAAAAGACAAATCATGGTGTCCAATTCTGGACCTGTCTACTCTAAACAGATTTCTGGACATTCCAAAATTCAAGATGCTGACTTTCACCAGTTACTTCCTATGCTAGGCAAAGATGCAACTCTAGATTTAAAAGAGGATTACCTGCATATCCCAATCAGGGAATCTTGCAGAAGATACCTCCGCTTCAAAGCAGGCTACTTGCATTGTCAGTTCTCTGCACTGCCCTTTTGCTTATCTACTACGCCCAGGGTCTTCACAAAGTGCCTGACTCCAGTAATTGCATTTTGCAGGCAAAAAAATATTCATATATATCCATACCTGGATGATTGTCTAATTCAGGCAGAAAACAAGGCCATTCTTCTAAAACATCTGGCATTTGTAAAAAGGGTTCTAACTTGTCTAGGGTACACCATAAATGAAAAGAAATCACAACTGGTACCCTCTCAAAAAATTACATTTCTGGGTGCAAGCTTGAATACAGCTGCTCAGATGGCTTTCCTTACACCAGAAAAACAACTTAATTTGGTGACTTACTTCAAACAGGTGGCCACAAAATCCCTGCTATCTGCAAGACAAATACTGCAAGCCTTGTGGTTCATGGCTTCCTGCATTCTTCTAGTTCCATATGCAAGACTGCATATGAGGAAACTTCAGTGGTACTTAAAAAGTATATGGAGTCAGCATTGTCACAGCCTGGAAACAATGATTCCTATCATACCTTGCCTGCAACTAGAGTCCCTATGGTGTGCAGAGGCCTGCCATCAAAACAAGGGACTGCCATTCACACCAGCCCCTAGCACCCAAACCCTAACCACAGATGCATCAGACTATGCATGGGGGGCTCATCTGGCAGGGAAGTGCATTCAGGGCAAATGGAGCCCAATTCAAATGCACCTTCATATCAATCAAAAAGAAATGCTAGCTGTACAGAATGCACTGACAGCCTTCAAAGACTATCTTCATCCAGGGCAACTAATGGTAAAGATGGACAACAGCACAGTTATGTGCTACATAAACAAGCAGAGGGGTAAACATTCCTACTCCCTCTGCAGACTACCCTTGGCATTGTGGAACACGGCCTTGAGCTATCAAGTACAACTACAAGCCCAATTCCTGCCAGGAAAGCTGAATATTTTTGCAGACGAACTAAGCAGAAATCTCATGGACCCACATGAATGGAAACTGGAACCACAGATTTTCAACAGGTTGACACGCAAATGGGGGAGCCCAGACATAGATCTTTTTGCCTCACCCCAGAACTACCAGTTGGACAAATTGTGCACAAGAACTCCTCACAAAAAAGCCTGGAAAGAGGATGCTCTGTCCTTCAGCTGGGAAAACCTATCAGTCTATGCCTTTCCCCTTCTGCCTCTGCTCTCCAAAGTTCTACTAAAAGTCAAATAGGACAAACCAAAAATGATTTTGATTGCCAACACTGGTACCCACTCCTACACAGTCTGTCACAAATTTCTCTATGGCACCTGCATCAGACACCTTCCTTACTGTCTCAGCAGAACAACCAAATTGTGCACCCTCAGCTCCAAACATTGAATTTTGCAGCTTGGCTAATCACTTAAATTCCCCCTTAGCATCCCTCAGCAAACCTGTTATGGATGTCATTTTGGAGGTGCGAAGACCTAGCACTATAAAATCTTATGCTGACAAATGGAAAAGATTCTGTGCCTAGAATCAATCTCAAGGGATGAGCACAGCAGTGCCCAATGTACCTCAGATTTTGCAATACTTAACTGAGATGCTTCACAAGGGCCTGTCTTTTTCTTCCATAAAAATCCATGCCTCAGCCATTTCAGCTCATTACAACACAGAACCCCCCCTCTTCTCTCATCCTTTGCTAAAGCAGTATCTCAGAGGGGCCAAAAACTTGAGGCCACCCAGGAGAGCTCCAACCCCTGCCTGGGACCTTAACTTTTTATTGAAGAAACTAACTCTCCATCCAGTCAAGCCAGCTGCTACTGCAGACCTAACATTTCTTTCCTGGAAAACAGCCTTCCTTTTAGCAATCACTTCAGCTAGAAGGATTTCTGAATTACAGGCCCTTATGGCAGTGGAGCCTTTCATCATCTTTCATGTGGACAGGGTGTCACTCAGGACCAACCCATCCTTCATGCCCAAGTTGGTATCCAGTGTGGCTCTTAATCAGTCCATTCATTTGCCAACTTTCTTTCCCAATCCACAGAACAAGGGGGAGCAGATTCTGCATTCATTGGGTGTACACAGACAACTAAGATTTTACCTGGACAAGACTAAATCTCGAAGAAAATCTGAACAACTGCTGGTAGGATTAGCTGCAGGGGCAGAGGGAAAGGCTATTTCAAAGCAAACCATTTCCAAATGGATAAGCCATTGTATTCATTTCTGCTATAAGCACCATGGGAAACCTATCCCCCAGGGGATCAGATCCCATTCCACCAGGGCTGCATCTACTTCTACAGCCTTTCTCAGAGGTGTTCCTACCAGGGATATTCTAGAAGCTGCTACCTGGAGTTCAGTTCATACTTTCACCAAGCATTATCACTTACCAATTTTCTCTTAATCCAAAGCTGACTTTGCCAGTGCTGTTTTGCAGGGCATTATAGCTGGTCTTAATGCTGTATAAATCCATCCTCCCAACCATAGCTTTGGGAATCTACCCAAATGTAATGACTGCAACAGTGAAACACGAAGAACATAGTACAGATGTGTACACTTACCATAAATGTATATGTTCTTGTGTATTCACTGTTGCAGTCCTGGCTACCCTCCCTCCAGCCCCCTGTTTTTTCTCTTACTATGCCTCTACTTTCTTTTACTCCACTTAAAAGCCTTTTTGGTGTATTTAATTTTGTTTGGAGGTATATCTTTGTGTTTTAAATTATTTATATATATTTTGCTCCCCATTTGGGGGGCACCTGATATCTGGGGCAAGAAAAACTGATGTAATGGCTTCGACTGCGTGTTTTATACCCCTGACGACCTGACGTCATGGAAGAAGAGACATCAACTGATGCAGGACCCAAGACTTTGTTAATCAGGCTGACTGAGGGCAACCTGCCACCAGATTACCCAAATGTAATGACTGCAACAGTGAATACACTCGAACATCTACATTTATGGTAAGTATACACAACGTAACTTTTTCTAGATTTCTAGCAAGCAGTTTACTACAGTTTAAAAGATTTTTTTTTTTAAAAAAAATATGCTAAAGGAGAGTGGGGGTAGGGCACAGAAATGGGACATGAATGACAGGCGCTGGAAATGGAGAGGTCACGTATCTGGCCACCTGGTTGGTGTGCCAGTAAAATTTATTTTTTTGGGGGGTGTATATTTAACTCTGATAAGCTGATTACTTATGGCTTATTACAGTGAAATGCCTTTTATTTTTATTTATTTATTTTATTGCTCTTCACTTGAAGAACTTAGGGGATGGAATGCTTCTGAACAAGACAGATGTTCATTCTGTTGATTAGCTGCTTTTTGCAGTTCTGGGTCATGGTGCAGTAACGTAACACAATGCAGATACAAATCAGAGAAAGAAATCTCCCAGAAGACAACACATGTTGAGCACAAACATGAATTCACTCACACATAACATGCATACCTTATCACCAGTTGTTGTAGATGCGAAGGACACTGGTGAACCTTGTAAAAATTCACATAGACACAGGGAATATCTATCAGATCCACACAGAAGATCTCTTAGCTGAGAATCAGACTGAAGAACTAAGCTGTTTACTAATTTTCATGTATGTGCAGAAAAGCTTGCTAGGTGACCAATGCCAAAGAATTACTAAAACACATCAAACATTGCCTGTACGTAAAACTTGTTCATGATTACTAATAAACATGATGCATACATGTACCAGGGCTGTGTACTATACTGTTACTTCATTAGAGAAACAAACACAAAGAGGCAAATTAGTATAAAAATCAGCTGCATAAGGATTCAAATTGAAAACCAAAACTCCATCTATATATCAAGCATGACATTTTATTGATTTAGCGTTTTCATCTGAAAGAGTTAGACTTCAACAAAATAGACGTCTAAGGCTTTCAGATGAAAGCTCTAAAATCAATACATTTTCCTTCTGGATATAAAGACAGATTTTGTTTTTTTCCTGTTATTTAAAAAAAAAAAATATATATATATATATATATATATATATATATATATATATATACCTCAGTCTAGTTGCTGTGCTTTTTAATTTTGCTAATGATTCATTGTCTCAGTGCAACATACTAATGTCACAGAAAGATAATAGCATTCAAAAGTAGTAATATTTGCAAACATTGTAGCTTAGACAGGCAATACTTGTTGAACTGGATTGTTCTTTGCCCACACAATATGGGATATGGATATCTGTACCTTTTAGTATCTAAAAATTTTATAATTCTTTAGATACAAAACATAGTAACATTCATGAATCTTCTTTTGCAGAAGTTCACTGTCATTTGATCGCAATTTAAAGGGGCACTATCAGTTGACAGTCATTGCAAGTGATGGAGGAAATCCAGCCTTGATTGCAACAACAGAGATAAAAGTAAGATATTGGAAATGTGATTATTAGTATGACGCTGCTCTTAAAAATGTTTCCTCATTTTTCCTAAGCATTTATCTAACTTACTGTTGCATGATCTTCATCTGCTGTTTTCTTTTAGCTGTTATTACAATTTATTTATTTATTTATTTTACATTTGTTGACCGGGCTAGTCCAGCTGGCTATATATCCATTTTCAGTAGAGGCCCGGGAGATAAGCTCCAAATGAAAGCGATAACAAAACCATGTATACAAATTAAGGTAAATAATGCACAATGCATGTACATTAGTGAGAAATAATCAAAGAGGTCAGAAGACCATAACATAGTGGAATATAATCAGGTATAAGTAATATAATGCACAATTACTTTCCTTACCTCAGGTCCGTATCTGGATATCTAGAAAGTTAACTACAAATGCATTTTATTGAATAGGAAAAACAGCCTATAAGCAGGAAGAAGTTTCAAAAACATATTTTGTGTGTGTGTGTGTGTGTGTGTGTGTGTGTGTGTGTGTGTGTGTGTGTGTGTGTGTGTGTGTGCGTGCGTGTGTGTGCGTGTGTGTGTGTGTGTGTGTGTGTGTGTGTGTGTGTGTGTGTGTGTGTGTGTGTGTGTGTGTGTGTGCGTGTGTGTGGTGTTTGTGTGTGTGTGTATGTGTATGCACACACAACACAGCTCACTTGCCATCCAATCTCACTCACAAGCTTATTCATCCATTAACACACACACACACACACACACGCACACACACACACACACACACACACACACACACACACACACACACACACACACACACACACACACTGTCATACTACTGAATGTAGTCTCATCTGTTGTCACAAGTTAAAAGTCATCATTTTGAATTGTTTTCTTAATAACAATTATCACATTCAGTGTACTGATCTTTTTCTCTGAAATGCAATCATTTCCAAGTTGATAAAGTGTTGGTGCTGTGTGGAGTCTGTATGTGCATAGAAGTGTTTGCAGCATTGCCTAGGGATCACCACAACAGATCATTGGTTCATTTATGACTGGCAGTGAATTTTTACAGAGTTGAGTTGCCAGCCCAGTGCCCAACCTTCAGAGATGGTGCACACACACACACACACACACACACACACACACACACACACACACACACACACACACACACACACACACACACACACACACCTGCATGTTTTTTAATGTTCAGTGAATCACAGGGAGGACACAGAGGCTCCACACAGAAGCCACTGCAGCTGAGAATCAAACCAGAGAGCCTCTTGCTGTGAGACGACAACACTAACCATTACACCACCATGGCCATTGCTGTTTTATATAAATATTTTAGGTAAAATGGAACTCAAAGAATAATGATATTGTATGTAAAGCATACAACAGGCACATAGACAGACACACACATGTACACATACACACACACACACACACACACACACACACACACACACACACACACACACGTACGCACCATGCACACATGTACTGACACACTTTTAAGCTTTCTTATAAGTGATTGATAGCGAGTTGTTTGAGTTCCACCTAGTATTAATTATTCAAATTTACAGTTGGCTTATTGTAATTCAGGCAGAGTAAAACCACTGTGCACTATGTTGGAGAATCTCATGTTTGCCAAGTTTTGTTTAATCATTAATTTATAAAAGTAAGGGTAGAAGTAGTGGTGTATCATTCTTTGATATACTGGATTTTTTTTCAATGGGTGTTCTCAAACAGCAGTCAGTAAGTGATTCTGAAGGTCCATCTTTATGATCTTATCTACAAACTTCTTAAAGTGGAAACGTTTCCTGCTTTACTTATCACCAAATTTGTTATTGTGACTAGGCTTATTTTTTAATTTTCTGTATGTTGTTTTCCTTTTTATACAGAGTTTCTATTTTCTTTTTATTGAGTATGGAATTCCTGGCAGATTCTGATACACATCAGTGTGGATCAGTGCTCTTTCCTGGTTAGCACATTTAAGTAGAGAGAGATAGGTAGCTAGGTAGACAGAAGGATAGCAAGCTAGCGAGATAGATAGAGTCACAATCATTCATAGGGGCTTTGCATGTGTGTGTGGGTGTTTGTGTGTGTGTGTGTGTGTGTGTGTGTGTGTGTGTGTGTGTGTGTGTGTGTGTGTGCGCGCGTGCGCGCACATGCGTGAATGGATGTTAATAAATACCATGATATATATTAAGTACTACCAAAGGAATGTATGATGAATCTCTGTAAAAATGTATGTTAAAGAACTTTCATCTTTTTTTAATGTGTAAATAAACAAAAAAACACCAAAAATGCATGAGGAGGACAGCAAATCAAGGTTTTTAGCATAGTCAAACTTTAATAATCGCTATTCGTCAAACAGACTTCTTCGGAAACTAAACACAAGCATCGACTACTCACATTTAAATAATGTGAATGGTAAAATTCAACCAATCAACACTTCCCATCAATTAAATACAATTATTTCCATAAGAATTTTTGTAAAAGATATTAAACAATAAAGATTCTCAAAATACTAAAATTCAAATATTAAAACTTGTTAATGATTACTGCCCTACTTTTAAAAAAAAACTCTTTACATTTATCGCGTCATTCAGACCAGGGGGAAATATAGGATGCTAACCTGAATTGCCATTCAGCCTCCCTTCGAGCAACCAAATTCCTGTAATTATCTCATCATCCTTAGCTTTGGATGTGATGCACTTTCTTATGAGATGCGCAATGTAGAAGGCTTTCCTTACTACTGTGGATACAAGGTGATTGAAGTTTAGATTGCTATTAACCTATGTTCCCAAGTCTCACACCACTGGGTTTGAGCTTCGGGAGGCACTGTTGATATTGTAATTTGCAGGGACTTCCTCTTTGACAAAGGGGATAGTAATGCACTTATTTTTTGCATCCAGTCTTAGTCTGTAGCTTTGGCACCAATTATTTTTCTGTGTTATCCTCTTTTGTAATATGTTAACATCATTTGGGGACTCAATGACTGAGCCCAGTTTGCAATCATCAGCAAACTTCGTAAGCCACAGGCCATCTACTTCACCTAGATTTCTTCAAAATAGATTCCAAACAGTAGAGAGCCAAGCACAGATGCTTGTGGTATGCGACTGGTAACAGGTCTACTGGTAGAGGTGGAATCCCCAACTTTGACAGTATGCATTCTGTTTGTGAGCCAATGGCTACCCATCTAGTGACATATGGGTTAATCCCTGCTGGGAAAGGGGGGATTATGTGGAAAGCCTTGGTTAAGTCAAAACAGGCAGTATGTACTATTTTGCCTTCATCCAAGGCTTTGATGACATTCTTGAAGAACTCTACCAGGTTCATTAAGCATAATCTACACTTAACAAAGCCAAACTTGGTCAGGTCAAGAGTTTGCAGTAAACTTATGTCCTTGTTGATAAGGTCCATGATGTTTTTTTTCCATGGCCTTGCAAATAAGGCTGGTTAGGCTTATTGGTCTACAGTTCCCAAGAGCTGTTGATAGACCCCTTATGTGCAAGTAGATTACTGTAGCTGTTCTCCACTCTGTTGGAACAAAGTCAGTACTTAAGCTGAGGTTAAAGAGAGTGCCAAGTGGTTCGGGTCTATATCAATTCAATGAAACAGCTCATCATCGAATACAACAACCTCAAACTTCTAACCACGAAATCTACAAACATCGAAAGCTGAGATCAGTGAATTTTTTTCATGGGAAAAAATGTACTGGTCCAAGAAACACACACACAACACAAGCACACCAAAAAAACAGCAATCCGCAAACATACACTTAAAATCCTACATCTAACCCTACACTAAACTGTACATACACTACTATCTATCCACTTACCTTAACCCAAACCCTAACCCTAAGGTCCGTCACTATCGCACACTCACCTGACCTGTGCCCTAACCCTAACTCACCTAACCCACGCCCTAACCCTAATGTCTGCATAATCGAACACTTACCTGAACCTGACCCATAACTTTCCACCACAGTGCTGAAAATAGCGAAGCCACAGAAACGGACAACCAAATTCTTTCCCTAGGAAAAAATTTGGTTATCTGCAGCTTTGCTATTTTCAGCCTTCGCTGTTTTCGGTTCGATAGTAGACCAGTCGAAGTATTAACAATTCCATGATCTAATATAGACCCACGTGGTCCAGCTAGGTCTTGTTTTAGATTGTTAAGTAAGCAGCCTGGGGTGTTATCTGGTCCCATAGGGGCCATGTTTTTGGCCTTGGGGAGCATGGTGATGACCTGATATTTAGAGATACTAGTTAGAAGATGGTGTCAGGTATCCTTTGGGGATATTGCTGATAGGGACTGGGGGTGAAGTTAGTGCTAAATGTTTCAGCTAGCAGGATGGCAATTTCCTCAGGTTCAGTATGAGAGGTACCACCTACTATAAGTTTGGCAAATAGTTGGGCATTCCTTTTTAGATTTCAGACATAGCTAAAGAATGCCTTATGATTATCCTTAGCTAGGGATGCTAATTAGCTTCAAAACTAGCTTTAGAGGACTTTACAAGATAATGGATTTGTTTTTTCAGGCTGTGGAGGGTATTATAGGTTCATAGGTTGGTACTAGGCTATCGGCCAAGCCTAGCCATAACAATTCCCTGGATATTTCTTCCCACAAAATTTACTTCCCTGGACCCCTGTCTAGCAGGGTGACTGACGTGATCCCTGGGGTGAATTTCCTATCTCCCATCCAATCGTCAAGGTTCCTTTTGAAGAGGTACAAGGAGGTGCTCTGCTTGACATGTATGGGCAGTCTATTTCAGAGTATGGGGAGTCTCTGGGTCAGAAACCTATCCCTCCAGCATGTTTTGTTCATTGTGATGACAAGGTTTAGATCCCTGGTGCGTGTGGCACTGAGGGATTGGGATTTCTTTAAGTGGAGCATGTCCAACAGCTCTGGGTTTGACATGGCCCTGTATGTTAAGCAGAGATTGCCTCTGAGTAGACAATATGCCACAGAGTATAGCTGGAGATTTTTTAGATGGTCAGCATAGGACATCTGCTTTAGGCCTGTGATTCTTTTAGTGAAGTATTTCTGCGGCCTTTCCTGCTATTGCAGATGTCTTGTGAGGTACATACCAAATGGGGCATTGTACTCTATAATGGGTCTAATGAGAGATGAGTACAGTGGGACAATGACCTCCTTTTTTCTGGATGAAAAGCCCTTAGTGATGAGGTGTGCCACATAGAAGGATTTCCTGACTGTTGTGGCGATGTGGTTATCGAAGGTGAGACCACTGTTCACCTGTGTCCCTAAGTCTATCATAACACTTTCATTGTTTAGTGTACTACCACCTATGTGGTAATTCATGGGTACATGTATTTTTTCCAAAGGGGATAACTATACATTTCTTGGGATTAAGCTTGAGCCCATGGCTCTGGCACCAAGCATCTGTTTCTGTAAGGCCCTTTTGTAGAATATCCACATCATTTGGGGGTTCAATAATGGCTCCCAGTTTGCAGTCATCTGCAAACTTTGTTAGCCAGAGTCCCTTAGTGTTGGTCTGTACTTCAGAGAAGTAGATGCCAAACAAAAGCGGTCCCAGTACTGAACCCTGAGATACTCCACTTGTCACTTGTCTAGAGCTGGATTTGGAGTCGGCTACTTTTACAGTCTGGGTTCTGTCAGTAAACCAGTTGGCAACTCATCGAGTGATGTGGGGATTTATGCCCAGCTTAGTAAATTTATCTATGATTCCAGAGTTGGGGATGGTGTTGAAGGCCTTGGCAAGGTCCAGATAGGCTGTTTGGACTGCCTTACCCTCATCCACAACTCTGGAGAGTGATTCGAAGAAGTCAATCAGGTTCATGAGACAAGATCGACCCTTCATGAACCCAAACTGGGTGGGGTCCAGTGTTTGAAGGTTGCCATTGTCTTTGTTTATAAGTTCCATGATAATGCATTCCATGCCCTTGGAGAGCAGGCTTGTCAGACTGATGGGATGGTAGTTCCCAGGATCCAAGGTGGATCCACCCTTGTGGAGTGGGATAACTGCAGCTGTGCACCACTCAGTGGGCACCAAGCCTGAGGTGATGTTATGATTAAACATGACACTTTGGTGAGGTGCCAGTTAATTTTGTAGTTCATGTAGTACACAGCCCGGGATGCCGTCTGGTCCCATGCATGCTGTATTCTTAGTTTTGGAGAGTGCAGTTTCTACCTGTGTGACAATGATTACCTGAATTTGGCAATCTTTTGGTATTGAGATGGGCCCTTTAGGGGGTGAGAGGGGGATGAAGTTTGCACCAAATCGATCTGCCAGTATATTGGCAATATCCTTGGGATCAGTATATTTAATGTCATTCTGTTGTATGACCAATGTGGGGGTGACCACTGGTGTGGAGCATCTATCTCCCATGTTGGTAATAACCAGGTCTAGGATACTGGAGCCTCTGGTGGGACAATGGATTAGTTGATCTAGGGTGCTGAAATTTATGAATTCCAAAAAATGTTGTGAAAAGGTGTTGGTACCCGAGTAGTTTTCCTCGTTAATGGCAGAGTAGTTAAAATCACCCAGTATTAGGGTGTTTGGTTGTATCTTAATATTTTCCAGTATGTTTAGAAAGGTGTAGTGAGAATCTTGGGGCATGGTGGGGGATCTGTAGCAAGCTACAATTTGGATTACAGTCTTACCTAGTGTTAGTTGCACCTGGAGAATTTCAGATGCATTGTGTTGGGTAATTAGCCTGGAGGTGTGAATATCCTTGGTGAATATGGACACTCCTACACCTTTAGTGTTTCGGTCTTGGTTTGGTGGCCAAAAAGTGTGGTAAGAGTTGTAGCCTGGTATTGTAGGGGTGCTCTCTGGAGCCTTGAACCAGGTCTCAGTTACTGCACAGATATCAATGTTCTCCATTTTTAGGAGTGCCTCAAGAAAGTGAATTTTGAGATTTAGACTTCTAGCATTAAGTAGCATTACCTTCAGATTTTGCATGCTTGTATCTGTTACAGTGGTGGTTTTGTCCTTTGAACCTTGCCTAAAAAAGGCACTATAGGGCTGGCAAGAGCTTTTGCCAGTAACTTGAATCCCAGGGGTGACAGGTGCAGATCATCTCTGGCAAAGCATTGTGGTTTGTCAATCATGTCGTCCCATGCAGACAGATACTGTATCCCCTTTGAATTACACCAGAAGCTTAGCCAATTGTTGAAGTCAGTCATTTTGTCCTTATACTGTGGTATCATTTTGGGTGAAGGCAGGATGCTACTCAGGCCTAGGGTCATACCTGCCTGGGCCACATGATCCGAGAGCTCTTCCATGTCTCTTTTCATGTCGTCCAGAGAGGTACGTCTCAAATTATTCACTCCAACATGGACAATAACATAGTCATATTTGTACTTTTTGTGGAGTGACTTGAGTGCATGCGTTATGTGGTGGATCCTGGCACCCGACAGACAACTGACTGTAATTTTCTCCTTGTTCAGCCTGGTGAGTGGGACATCAGTGTGCCTGACTATAGATTCACCTATGACTAAAGTGTTTGGTACATTGTCTTGACTTAGGGGCTGTTGAGTAGCACAGTGGTGTTGTGAGCTGTGTGTCACTTTGGTTGTGACTGGTGTTTTTTGTGTTTCAGCTTTGGAGGTCCTTGTTACTTGGGCAGGTTAATGTGTGGGTGTTGATGGTGTCGATTTAGAAGGGCTATGTGTTGCTTGAGGTGTGGTGCAGGTGTTAACCTTCTCCTCTTGACTGTCTAGCACAATCTTGACTGGAGAGAGCCTCTTCTTCTGCTGAGTAAATTCCTCTTTTTGTTAGACCTCAGGTTCTTCCTTTTGTTATATAATCTATTTATATGTGAATTCCACCAGGGTGGCCTGTTTTTTTGGGAGGACCTGGTTTTAATCCATTCAGGTACAGCCAAGTCAGTACAGTTGTTTATGTGGTGGTGGTGCTGTGGTAGAATTGTCGCCTCACAGTTAGACGTTGCCTGTTTGATTCTCAGTCAGAGCGGCTTCTGTGTGGCGACAAACGTGAATGGGCGTTCCTTCGTTGAAGGTTGTGCATTAGGCCTGGCAAGCCAGCACGTAAAACTCTACTGCCAATCATTAGTGGACCGGAGTTCCTCTGTGGTGACCCCTAACCGGGAAAAGCCAAAAGACACAAACAAACAAACAGGGCATTTGTGTACTACTCTGCATAGGAGTCATTGCAGGTTGTATTCTCAGGGGGTTTGAAAACTTTTATACTATCATCTAGTAGGCTATATTTTGCTTTGGACAAAGTTTCATTTTTTTTTTTTTGCTCCTGTGGGGGTGTCAGGTTTGATTTTTACTTCGAAGGTAACAGTTTTATGGCTTGATCTTATCAGGGCAAGCAACACACAGTAACCCCCCCCCCCCATGTTGGTGAGCACTAAGTCTAGGGCATTTGAGAACCTTGTGGGGGTGCAGGCTAGCTGTTCCAGGGCATTTGCATAGACAAAGTCTAAGAACCTCAGGGCAAGCAGTTTTGTGCTCATGTATGTTGCCCAGTCAATGGAAGGATAGTTGAAATCTCCTATGACCAAAGTGGATGTATAGTGAGTAACTCTAGTCAGTCCAGGTAGGCAGTGTGCTTCTCTTGGTTCAAGGTGGGGGACCTGTAGCTAGCAATGATGTGGTAGGGTATTTTATCTGTAGTTATTTGGACCTGGAGTATCTCAACATAGTCATACCGTTAAAACAGTCTCAAGGTGTATTTGGCTTTAATGAAGATGGGTACGCCTCCACGTTTGGTTCTTTTGGGTTTTTCACACTAATTTTGGGGTCTGGACATGTGGACAGCAGCTTTGCATCGTTGGGATACTCTCTGCAGCCTTGAACCATGTCTCAATGACTGCATAAATGTCAGCATCTTTGAATCTGAGGAGTGCTTCCAAGGACTGCAGTTTTCTGTTTATGCTCCTATCATTGAACAGCATAACCTTGAGTTTGTCTCAATTAGACTTTTTTTGCATTGGAAATGTTGTTGTTTTGACATTGCCTAAAAAAGCACTATGGGGAAAGCAAGCACCTTTGCCAGTATCTGAAATCCTACAGAAGACAGGTGAAGACGACCTCTGGCAAAGTAGCATGGTCTGTTAACCATGTCTTTCTAGGCTGACAGATACTTGATCCCCCTGGATTGACACCAGAAGCTAAGCCAATTGTTGAAGTCAATCAGTTTTTGTCTATATTGTGGCAACATCCTGATTGAAGATAAAATGCTGCTTAGGGCTAAGAACATAAATTCCTGGGACACATAATCTGAGAGTTCAGTCATATCTCTCTTCATATAATCCAGAGAAGTACGCCTCAAGTTATTCACCCCAACATGTACTCTGACAGAGTTATAACAGTAATTATTGTTGAGTGACCTGAGTGCATGCATGATTTGACAGATCCTGGCAGGCAGTTGACCATGACCTTTTCTTTGTCCAGCCAGGTGAGGGGGACATCTGTGTGTCTCACTATGTAGTCGCCCATGATCAGGACATTTGGTTTGAGGTGTTTACCTGACAGATATTTTAGCTGAGACAACGGTGTGCATGTTGATGTTCTTCATGTTTCACTGCTGCAGTCATCACATTTGGGTTATCTACCTGCTGGTAGCCCTCAGGTGGTCTGAATACCAGAGTTGTAGGATTTCTGCATCGGATGCTGTCACTTCTTCCATTACATCAGGTCATCAGGAGTATAAAACATGCAGCCGATGCCATTACATCAGTCTTTCTTGCCGTGCAGTTCCCGAAGCAGAAGCAGTTCACAAGTGCTGGTTGACCGACTCCTGAAATTTTTGTTTTTGAGTTTCAGACCTGAAGTCTTCTAAAAGATAAGTACCCCGTTGGGGATCCATTTTTCTTGCTCTAACTGATGTCAGAAAAAATTAAAACTCGTCTTGCCTGTGGAAGATAAATACCTCATAGAGATTTTCATTCTTACTGCATCACCTGTTTAGGCCCAGACGACAATGTCCTTCACTGTCGGTTTTGTGCCTTGTTCAACACCTGAACTATTCGTTGTTGGGCTATTTTTGAAGCTAAATACTTTCACTCTCGATCTCCGTACTCTGAAATGGCTTCATTAAGCCATCCAACTACCGATCTTCCGAAAAAACATAAGGATAAAGACAGAGATGGACCACATAAGTCCAGAACTTCTGACGATGCTTCCGTTAAGCTAGTCAACAGTCTACAAGTACTCAGTGAGGCTGTTTTGCCGCCCCTGATACCCGTTTCTACAGATTCGCAGGCCTCTACTGAGACCCATTTGGAGTCTGGTATGCAGCGAAATGCTTCTTCGACTATGGAACCTGTGGATATCTCTACCTTGTATGGGTCTGGAGCCGCTGTGCAGGCACCAGCTTCTGAGGGTGTATTCAGGCTACTGATTTTCATATTAAACCAATGACTTCATTTCAAGCCAAAAATACTGAATTCCTCAGACCTAAAGTCTGCACTACGCCTAGGAAACCAATGACCAAAGCGCATTCTCAGGCCCAGATGCCTCAAAAACAAATTATTAGAATGGCTGAAGACCTTATTAGTTTAATTAGGGGAAGCCAGCCTTCCCCTCTGAGACCTAGAACTGATTTTCCTTCTGATACTTCTGATCAGGAATCTGATATCTCTGTTCCTTCTGACTACCAGGACATACCCTTATCTACCTCTGAGGATTCTGATGCAGAGGATTCCATTCCCTCTGCTTCCCTTCCAGAAGATTTTTCTTTTGGTGAAATTTTACATACATTTAGGGAGCATTTCCTCTGGGAAAGCCAGGACAATTCTCAGTCCAAAAAGAGACTCAGGGAATTTTTAAACCTGCCTCAGCACAGGCCTCTCGCTATCCCTTCTGTTCTGGAGATTGTAGATGATGTTTTCTTGGAATCCAGCCTTACCCCGGATACTCTGCCTCCAGCTCCCAGGAAACCTAACAGGTACTCTAGAGTACCTGACTCTCACAAATTCCTTTTCATGAATCCTTCTGCTGATCCTGAGACAATTTTCAAAGAACCAAAAGGCATTAAGGCTACTACTGTCAAAAATCCTATCCCTTCTGACAGGGATTCTAGGGGTTTAGACAGATGGGGTAAGAAGTTATACACCTCTGCTACTCTGGCTATTAGGGCTTTAAATTGCCAGTTTCATATGTTAATGTATCAGCAGCATATTATGGGGCTAATTAAACAGAAAATGATGTTGATTCCTGACAAAATACAAAGATTTACAAGAGTTAATGCATTCTGCTGACCAAGTTGGTAAACATACTTTGCACTGTGGTTTTGATGCTTTAGAATAATCTTGCAGGGCTGCTGTCACTGGGTCTGTACTTAGAAGGCACGCTTTGTTTAAGGAACAAAACTTGCCAGATCATGTAAAAGCAAAATTACTGGATGCACCCTTAAACCAAGAGCACCTATTTGGCAATAAATCAGAAGAAGTACTCAAAAGGATGTAGGAAAAAGCTAAATCTATTAAAGATTTCTTACAAGTACAGCCTTCTAGATTCAGTAGGCATTGGCCTTCAAAGAACTGATACTTTCCAGTCCCTTCCTGGCCTTCTCAGTCCAAACCCAGTGGCAGCAGACCACCAAGACTTCAGTCTCAGGTTATGCACAGATCTAAGCAGTGGGTATCTCCCAGTTCCAAAACAGGGAGTAGTAAGCCACCTCCTATGGTAAAATTGCACAATGACTTATACTTAACTCCTCCAAGCCTTGCTCAGCTACTTGCACCTTTAGGAGGAAAGCTCGCTCTGCATGCAAAAAACTTGGAATACATTACCCAAGACAAATGGGTTTTAAACATTGTTTCCCTAGGATACAGATTCCACTTCCACTCACTCCCAACCCTAAGTGTATGCCCAGACCTCCCCCCAAACCAGTGGGTGGAGGCCCAAAAGCAAGTACTCTCTCTCCTCAGCATCAAGGCTATTCAACCTGTCCCAGCAGAACAAAAGGGACAAGGCTTTTATTCAAGACTGTTCCTGGTTCCCAGAAAAGAAAACTCCTAGCATCCTATCCTGGATCTGTCTATTCTCAACACCTTTCTGGTGGTTCCAAAATTCAAAATGCTAACTCTCCAACAGCTGCTTCCTATGCTAGCCAAGGATTCCTGGCTGGCAACCCTAGACTTAGGTTCATAGGTTCATAGGTTCATACTAGGCTATCTGCCCGAGGGCATTTACAAGCCTAGCCCATCGTTTTGTGGCTTACGCCACCCCTTTAGTATGGGGAACTATACCCATTATTTTGCTGTGCCTCTGTCGAGCAGTGACACTGAGGTAATCCCTGGGGTATATCTGCGATCTCCCATCCATTGGTCAAGATTTCTCTTGAACAAGGCCAGCGAGGTGCTCTGCCTCACATGTACCGGGATTTTGTTCCACAGCATAGGGAGTCTTTGGGTGATGAATCTATCCCCCCAGCACGGCCTATTAATAGCCGTGTCAAGGTTTAAGTCTCCGCCCTTGTGGCTCTGATGGATCTAGATTTTTGAGGTGAAGCATATTCATCAAATCTGGGTTTGACATGGCCTTGTATGTTAGGCAAAGGTCACCTCTGAGCAAGCGGTGGCGACTGAATAGAGCTGGAGTTCTTTCAGTCGGGCAGCATAGGACAGATTTTGAGACCCTTTATCCTTTTGGTGAGGAACTTTTGTGGCCTCTCCAGCTGCTGCAAGTGTCGGGTCAGATACATTCCGAATGGGGCATTGTACTCAATCATTGGTCTGATGAGTGATGAGTAAAGGGAGACTATGACCTCCCTTGATCTAGATGAGAATCCCTTCATGATAAGGTGGGCAATGTAGAAGGTCTTCCTAACTACTTTAGCTACATGGGTGTCGAATGACAGACTACTATCAACCTGGGTCCCCAGGTCCCTGATAACGTCTTCTGTGCTCAGTGGATTGCCACCTATTTGGTAGCTAGGTAACCTTGTTTTTCGAAGGGTATGACTATGCATTTTTGGCATTTAACTTTAGGCCGTGGCTCTGGCACCAGTTATCCGTTTCTGTGAGACCCTTCTGAAGGATATCTGTGTCAGATGTGTTTTCTACTATGGCACCCAGTTTGCAGTCATCTGCAAACTTTGTCAGCCATAACCCTCCTGTGTTTGCTTGTACTTGGAAAAGTAGATGCCAAACAAGAGTGGGCCCAGGACTGAGCCCTGTGGGACACCACTTGTGACAGGCTTTGAGTCTGACATGGCGCCAGCAACTCTGACCCTGTGGGTTCTGTCACTCAGCCAGTTTGCAACCCATCTTGTGATGTATGGGTTGACATTTAAGCTGATGAGTTTTTCAATGATACCAGTGGGGTATTGTATCGAAGGCCTTAGCCAGATCGAGGTAGGCTGTATGGACTGCCTTTCCCTCATCAATGGCTTTGGTGACTGTTTGAAAAAGTCAACCAAGTTTAAAAGGCATGATCTGCCTTTGACAAAGCCAAACTGGGTTGGATCCAAAGTCTGCAAATTCCTATGTCTTTATTTATGAGGTCCATTATGATCCTCTCCATGGCTTTGCAGATAAGGCTTGTCAAGCTAATGGGCGGTAATTTCCAGGGTCGGTGGAGGCACCGCCTTTGTGAAGTGGTACCACAGTTGCAGTGCACCACTCCTGGAGTGTATCCAGAGGTAAGACTTTGATTAAACAGCTGTCCTAGCTGTGGGTTTAATTCCTCATTGAGTTCATGGAACACACAGCCGGGGACACCATCAGGTCCCATGGATGCTGTGTTTTTTGCTTTGGAGAGAGCAGTTCTCACTTGGGCGCTGGAGATGTTTGGGGGCTGCAATCATTTGGTATAGATATCTCTCCTTTTGGGGAGAAGTTTGCACTGAACCTGTCAGCCAGTATGTTGGCAATGTCTGTAGGATCAGTAATCTTCACATCATTTTGAACTAGCTCTGAGCATATCTGGGAGTTTCCTCCCAGGTTTCTAACATAGCTAAAGAAGGCCTTATGATTGTCTTTTGAGTCTTTAGCTATTTTCTCTCGAAATTTGCTTTGGATGATTTTATGAGAGCTCTTAGTCTTTTACTTATAGTGATCAAGGGTGTCTTACCTTTTAAGGATTTTGCTCTATCTTCTAGTAGCTTCCTCCTTTTGTTGTAGAGTTTGTTTATGGCTGGGGTCCACCAGACTGGGCGCTTGTCTCTGGTACAAAGAGTCTTTGTTTTGCTTGGGATTGCCTTATCCATGCAGTCCTGCAGGTGCTGGTAGAAGGCATTTGTAAGTGATTCAGCGGCTTGAGTACTGTTTTCCGCCTCGGGGCCTTAAAGGAGACCACACTAGTCTTTAGAAGTGTGAAGTCGGGTTTTGAGAACTGCTTTACTGTGGTATTTATTCTTTCAGGTCGGGGTGGGATGAGGACCTCCAGCGAGATTAGTTTGTGGTCTGATCTCACCAGTGAGGGGTACACCTCCGGTGTTGAACATTGTGCTCCCATGTTCGTGATGATGAGATCAAGTATGTTATCTCCTCTTGTGGGGATGGTGACTAGTTGTTCCATGGCATTTGAGTTTATGAATGCCAGGAACTTTTGGGCTAGGGTGTTTGGGCTTGAGTAGTGTTCCCAGTCTATATTAGGGTAATTGAAGTCACCTAGTATGATGGTGTTTGGTGATACATTTATCCGTCTAGTGTTTTCAGGAAGGCCATGTGAGGTTCCAGAGTTTGTGAGGGTGGCCTGTAACATGCTACAATTTGCAGAGCAGTCTTGCCTATGGTTAATTGCACCTGGATGGTCTCCGATGCATCGTGCATTGCCACCAGTCTTGAGGTGTGGGTGTCCTTGATGAATATGGATACCCCTCCTTTCTTGGTATTGTCCGGATTTTGGGGCGGGCATGATATGAGGTAAAACCTGATAGCTGGGGTGCTCTCAGGAGCATTGAACCAGGTTTCTGTCACAGCACAGACATCGATGTTCTCCATACTGAGAAGGGCCTCGAGTGCGTGCATTTTGAGATTTAGACTTCTGGCATTGAGCAGCATTACCCTTAGTTTTTTCCTTTTTGTGTTCTAGGGTGGTAGGTTTAGAATTTGAGTCTTGCCTAAAAAGGCACTATGGGGGTGGCAAGAGCCTTTGCCAATATCCGAATCCCAGGGGTGACAGGTGCAAGCCATCCCTTGGCAGCGTGGCTTGTCCAGCATGTCATCCCAGGCAGACAGACACTGGATCCCCTTTGAATGACACCAGTGTTTAAGCCAATTGTTAAAGCTGATCATCTTATCTCTGTATTGTGGCATCATTCTTGGTGAAGGTAGGATACTGCTCAAGGTCAGGGTCATACCTGCCTGGGCTACATAATCAGAGAGCTCCTCAATGTCTCTTTCATGTAGTCCAAGGAGGTGCGTCTCAGGTCGTTTACACCAGCGTGGACAATGACTGAGTCATATTTGTACCTGCTGTTGAGAGACCTGAGTGCTTGCGTTATGTGGCGGATTCTAGCGCCCGACAGGCAGCTTACTGTGACCTTCTCCTTACTCAGTCTGGTGAGCGGGACGTCAGTGTGTCTGACTATGGAGTCACCAATGACTAGTGTGTCTGGCATTGTGTTTGGCCTTAAGGGCTGTGACTGTTTGACACTCTGACTGTGAGGTCTATGTGTTGCAGGTGTTGTGTTCTGAGGTGGTGGTTGTTTGGGTGTCTGCTTTGGTGGCCTCTGCTGTTTTGGTAGATTTTTGATCAGAGCCTCCGGTATGTCTTTGTGTGTTTATGTGTATGATTTGAGGTTGTAATGGTACTATGTGAGACTGGGTCTATAGTGTGTGTGGTAACCTTCTCCTCCTGACTGGTCTTGCCAGTCCTATGTTGAGAGCTCAGCCTCCAGTTTGGCCGTATAGTTGCATCTCTCGCATGTATTTGTGTTTTGTGGGAGGAGGAGAGGGTTGTCTGTGTACATGAGGCAATTGTAACATTGCCTCAATATTCCCAGGTTCACCAGCTGAGCAGGAGAGGACACTAGCAACTGATCCGACATGCTAGAAGGAATAGACAAAAAACTTTAAAAAGATTCGGGGCGTGGGTGACCGAGAAATGGGGGGTTGCCTTTTTGGAGTACTATCTATGACAAGAGTGCCGTATCAAGGTAATAAGTACTGTAGGAGCAAGTGCTACGTTTAACAGATAGAGAATAGTCTACTTGGAGTCAAGTAGAGATGATCTTTTTAATTATAGGATACGCTGATTAGATCAGTAGTATAGTTCGAGGAAGGTAGTTTTAAGGGAAAATTTGAAGAGTGGACTTTAGGTAGCCCGAATAGTTTAAACCTGCTTAACCGCGCTGCCCTAGTGTGCAACGGTAGCAACTCCAAGGCTAAATCGGCTAATCGCGCTAAAGCGTCTTTATAGCAGGGGCTGGAAAAGACAGGAAATGACCCAAAATGGCCAATAAACTACAAGTTACTGCCTTAAACCACTCCTCTGAGGACAAATGAAGGAGTTATGGAAATGACCCCTAGTGGCCAATAAAACTACAGTTTCAAGTCAGTAACCACCTCTACGGGGGGGCAGGGAAGCTGCTCAATGTTAGTCATTGCCACTGATGAACACAGAGACCCTCCTTCAGCCCAAGCAAAAATGGCCTCACAGAAACTTTCAAACAGTTCAGGAACAGCAAGCCTGTAACTGAACTTTTTTATCTCTCAGAAAAGTGGGAAAAAAGCAAGATTTTTTTTTGTTTTTGTTTTTTACAGAGATATCAGAGGTTCACAAGTAATATCAAGTTATAACAGTGCAGTAAATGACCCCACACAAGAGTGCTAGGTCAAGGACAGAAAATATGCAAGTTTTAAGAAAAAAACGATTTAAAATTAAGTGCAAACAGGAAATTCAGCAAACAGCTTTTGGTTGTGCTCTAAATACAGCTACTAATACAGAAATCAAGTTTAACAAGCCAGAAAATGCTCAAGCTAGGCAGCTATGCAGAAAAACTTAGCAAATAAACAGAGAAAAAATACTTAAAATCTCAAAAGTGGCTCCCTTCTTCTCTCATTTTCCTCTTGGAGGGTGCTTCACCAACAGCCAACAAGCCTGAAAAGACGCTCAAACCACGAGGCAACTAGGTTTTAAGAGAGGAAGATGAAGGAGTTATGGAAATGACCCCTAGTGGCCAATAAAACTACAGTTTCAAGTCAGTAACCACCTCTACGGGGGGCAGGAAAGCTGCTCAATGTTAGTCACTGCCACTGATGAACACAGAGACCCTCCCTCTACCCAAGCAAAAATGGCCTCACAGAAACTTTCAAACAGTTACCTGCACATACTCATAATGTAATCTTGCAGGAAATACCTATGCTTCAGGGCAGGCTCTATGCACTATCAGTTCTCTGCACTTCCCTTTGGCTTATCTACTATTCTCAGGGTATTCACAAAGTGCCTAGCTCCAGCCAGTGCATTTTTCAGGCAGAGAAGTATTCAGATTTATCCATACTTGGACGATTGCCTGATTCAGGCGGAAAGTCAGGATTTGCTATTAGAGCACCTGGCATTTGTAAAGAGACTTCTAACCTCACTGGAGTACACCATCAATGAAAATAAATCACACCTAGTACCCTGCCAACAGATTGTATTCCTGGGAGCAAGGTTGAATACAACTTCCCAGATGGCATTCCTCACTCCAGAGATACAAATTTATTTGACAACCTACTTCAACCTACTAGCCACAAAAACCCAGCTATCTGCAAGGAAAATACTGCAAGCTCTGAGGTTCATGGCTTCTTGCATTCTGTTAATTCCATATGCAAGACTGCATATGAGGAAACTTCAATGGTATCTAAAAAGTCTGTGGTGTCAACATTCTCCGGACCTGAAAACAATAATTCCTATCATTCCTTGTCTAAGAGCAGAGTTCCTTTGGTGGGTAGAGGCATGCAACCACAAGGGACTCCCTTTCACTCTACCCCCTGCCGCCCAAACCCTAACAACAGACGTATCAGACTATGCATGGGGGGGGGGGCTCACATGGCAGGGCAGTGCATTCAGGGCAAATAGAAGCCAAAGCAGATGCACCTGCATATCAATCAAAAAAGAAATGTTAGCTATACAGAATGCTCTTACAGCCTTCAAAGACCTCATTCTTCCAGGACAACTATTGGTGAAGACAGACAACACCACAGTTATGTGGTACATAAGCAAGCAGGGGGGAACCCATTCCTACCCACTCTGCAGACTAGCCATGGCTTTGTGGAACACAGACTTGAGCAACCAAGTGCACCTACAAGTTCAATTCCTGCCAGGCAAACTAAATTCACTGGCAGACAACTTAAGCAGAAATCTCATGGACCCACATAAATGGAAACTGGAATCCAGAATATTCAAGCTTTTGAGGAACAGATGGGAGACTCCAGAGGTGGACCTGTTTGCCTCCCTTCAGAACTATCAGTTTAACAAATACTGCACCAGAACTCCCCACAGTCAAGCTTGGAAAGTGGATGCCCTGTCCTTTACCTGGGAAGGCCTCTCAGTCTATGCCTTTCCCCCTCTGGCTCTCCTCTTGAAGGTTCTACTAAAGATCAAACAGGACAAGTCAAGGACAATCCTGATTGCACCAGACTGGCCACGCCAGCACTGGTACCCTCTTTTGCACAGTCTGACAGTGCTTCAACCATGGCACCTGCCTCAGACCCCTTCCCTGCTGTCCCAGCAGGCAGGCCATATTCTGCACCCTCAGCTTCAAACCCTGAACCTTGCAGCCTGGCTAATCCCTTGAGCTCACCTCTAGCAATCCTCAGTAAGCAGGTGCTGGGTGTCATTCTTGAGGCAAGGAGGCCTTGTATTAGAAAATCCTCATCAGAAAAGTGGAAAAGATACTGTTCCTGGAGCCAGTCTCAGGGGATGGGCACAATGGTGCCCAGCTTACCTCATATACTAGATTACTTAACAGAAATGCTCCTCAAGGGCCTATCCTTCTCTTCAATTAAGATTCATGCCTCAGCCATCTCAGAGGGGCCAAAATTTTAAGACCCCCGCAGGAGAGCTCCCACTCCAGCCTGGGACTTTAACTTTGTATTACTCTTCCCCCCTTTGAACTGGCTGCTACAGCAGAGTTGAAATTCCTCTCTTGGAAAACAGCTTTACTTGTAGCCATCACTTCAGCAAGAAGAGTGTCTGAACTGCAGGCCCTTATGGCAGTTGAACCCTTCATTATCTTCCATGAAGACAGGGTTTCCCTCAGGACTAACCCATCCTTTATGCCCAAGGTGGTGTCTAGTGTGGCTTTAAACCAGTCCATTCATTTGCCTACATTTTTCCCCAATCCTCAGAATAAAGGGGAAAGGATACTGCATTCTTTGGATGTGCACAAACAGCTTAGATTCTATTTGGACAGAACTAAGCCTCTCAGAAAATCTGACCAGCTGCTAGTCAGCTTTGCTGCAGGGGCAGAGGGGAAGGCCATTTCAAAGCAAACAATTTCCAAATGAATAGCACACTGCATCCATTTCTGCTATAAGCACCATGGAAAACCTACCCCACAGGGGATAAGAACACATTCCACTAGGGCTGCATCTACCTCTACTGCATTTCTCAGACGAGTCCCTACCAGGGACATCCTGGAAGCTGCAACCTGGAGCTCTGTACTTACTTTCACCAAGCATTACCATTTGCCTATCTTTTCTAAAACCAGAGCTGGATTTGCCACAGCAGTCTTACAAGGCCTGATTGCTAGCCCTAATGCTTCTTAACTACCTCCACCTTTCATTAGCTTTGGGAACCATCCCAAATGTGATGACTGCAACAGTGAAACACGAAGAACATAATACAGTTGTGTACACTTACCATAAATGTAGATGCTCGAGTGTACACACTGTTGCAGTCCTGGTTACCCTCCCTCCAGCCCCCTGACTTCTCTTTACTTTTACCTATCTTTTTTGTTTGGCATATCTTATATCATGTGTATTTGCTTTTTGCTGGCGGTGATCCATACCATGTAACTGCTTCCTATTGTGGGAGTACCTGACATCTGGGGCAAGAAAAAAACTGATGTAATGGTGTTGGCTGCATGTTTTATACCCCTGACGACCTGACTTCATTGAAGAAGCAACAGCATCTGATGCAGAAATCTCAAGACTCTGGTATTCAGGCTGGCTGAGGGCTACCTGCAGGCAGATAACCCAAATGTGATGACTGCAACAGTGAATACACTCGAACATCTACATTTATGGTAAGTGTACACAACTGTACTTTACATATAGTGGATTCTTGGGAGGTCTCTAATCTTTTGGTAGGCTTTTATTGAGTACCTCCACGTATGTGGGTTTATGCATTGTGACCTTGTTTTCTGTGAGAGGTGATGGGTATGTGCTGACAACCTCTTTGGTGTCTGGTTTGTTGTTACGTGAGGGAACTGATTCCATATTCATAGTGTAATTACATCTCTTGCATATTGTATTTGTTTGTTTTAGGAGTAAGTGGTTCTCAATATACATGAGATTATTATTATATTGCCTCAGGATGTCCATGTCAATCAGGCTGGCTGGAGAAATGGTTGGAAACTGACTGTCTATTATTGCAAGTTTTTACCATAACTACTACAGAAGAGTGGGCTAGTTTCACCATATTTTGCTCTAGGATTAACAAAGGGGCTTATTCTATTGAAGGCTAAGGGTGAAAACTATAGCAATGCTTCTCAGTGCACAACTGAGTTTCCCGCAATGCAGCAAGGAAGCTTGGGAGGGTTCACTAACAGATGGCTAGGAGAAAATTGTTTTCAAGGCATTTGCATCTATACAGAGCACCCCTGAACCTCGTTGCATGGTGCGCAGCTACGTGCAAATGCAAGGCTTAAATACAGGTGAAATTAAACACTTTTAAGCAACCAATGGGAAAACATGCAAGGAGCTTTCCTCCAGTAACCTCCAACTCAGATGAGGCTCAGACTACCACAATGGTGCATGCAGCTCCCCTAATGTAAGATGGCTGGAATAGTGTTCAAGTGTAAAAACAGAGCCTAGATTCAGCGGATCTGAATTATCCTTAGAGAATATCTGGATGTTGGTACTACGATGCTCTGCCTCACTATGTTTCTGTTAGTTAGACACCAGGTTATTATTACATACTATAAACATTGTGAGTGTAGGCTAATCCAGATGGCATGATGCACATTTCATTTAAGGGTAGTTAAGGACTGGAAGAACATGTTGCTGTCATCAAAGACAAGATTAAGTAAATCTATTTGCTGCATGCACACTATTATATATAGGAGGCTTTATTTTGTAAAATTCATCTGAAG
>NC_056733.1:1533252541-1533347541 GCF_019279795.1 Protopterus annectens
AAGATTGACAACATGGGGTACAAATAGGGGCATGTTTTAAATATTGCTGTCATAAACTTGGAGAGTTGCTAGAGTGACAGGATTTGTTTTAATATACATTTTCTGAAGGTTTTGAGGTCTGAAAATCAAATGTATGTCATTATTTTGTGACTGAGATTATACCACTGATTTGCCAGGGGGGCAGAGGAACAGGCAGAAAATTTGGGCCAATTATCTGGACATTCTGAAAAATCTATACAGTTGAGAGGTATGATTATGCATACAGCTTACTACCACTCCCAGGATTCGAACTATGGCTGCGTCTGCTAAAAATGCAAAAATTTAAGTCATAGTAGAGTGTGCTGTTTGGATATTGCTGGCTATCACTTCTGTTTTCTAAGTCTCTCTTAGTTGTACAGTCTGATCTTGTACTTACAACAGTCTTTTACAGACATTCCTAGACATGTTTTATGTAGCACAGTGTGGGTAACAGTGGTTAACACAATATTGCTATTCAGAGAATGCAACAGTAAATGCCATACAATACCAGAGTAAACACAACCAGTCCAGGATTTAGAGCTTTATTGCCAGGCAATTACAGTTTTATTTAAATATGACCTATATGGGACTATTACTGTCATATTGTCTGGTATATTCAGTACAACCCATACAACCAGGTGACTGTCTACTACTTTATATTTATTTGGTATGTCTACTACAAGCAGGATTGTTACAGCCTCGCGACACAGCCTTTGCAGCCTACTAGCATGGGTTTCCTGATTCACAGCCCACTCAGCTGCAGCTGTAAGGGAAATAGAAAAATATTTAGGCATAGCATGAGTACTTACACACTGCTGGGATATCACTCCTCTGCCTTGCTTCTTGGAGCCACTCATCCAAGAGCTCCCTCTTTCTCTTCTTCAAGTCAGCATAGTGGTGCTGGACCTGCTCACCAGTCCGAGGGATACCAATGGCAATGGTGAGATCATGGGTGAGACAGTCCCAGGCTTCTGCTTTATATTGGGAGCATTGGTACTGGCCCTGCAGCAGTCTCTCATCATGGTTTTGTACCCGGAGTCCTACCATTACCTTGGACTCCTGTATGCCCCAGTGCTGCACCCGGAAGCACATGCCCTCACTGACTCCTGTCATACTGTCTACAGTGGGAAGCTACAACCAGTTATGAGCTGCATTCCCACCTGTGGGGGTTTAAATACAGCTGATTTCCTACCCCTTGCCATGATTGGATGGTTTTGAATATGCTGAGCTAAGCTACGGGCAAACCTGCTTTGCTAAGCTTGGCAGTGCTTAAAGGGACAGGTTCAGCACTGCTTACCGATGGGCAAATCCACTTAGCTGGGCTACTCATTGCATAGCAGTTATATTTACACAATGCTTACACCTGGTAAGCAGAGCTGTGCAATGCTTAACATTGCTTATTTTTATTTTAACATTGCTTATTTTTCATTTTATAGACTATCTGCTGTATGGCATTGACTCATCATTCATTACATATTATAAATTTGTTTACTGTCCCTGACATCCCCCAATGTGCTTTCATTACATTTATTCATGTGTGACTATAGTGTATGGGGCACGTGTGTTTATATGGGGATTTCACAACTTTATTAAACTGACATTTCACATCTGGACCTAATGCAGTACTCTGGTTAACAAATATAAGTTATTTAGTAGGTAATAATAAAAAAAATGTTTATGTACTGGTTTCATATGTAAAATGCAAATTAGTTACAGTGGGGATCAAACGGGGAATGGCTGATCGCAAAGCATATGCTCTAACCACTGCACTATTGCAATACTGCTTATATTGGATGTCTCTTACTATTTAACTTCTTGTGCTTTTTAAGCTGGGCTAATCATAGCTAAGCAATGGGCACACCTGCGCAGCTACACTTAAACTTATTGCATTTATAAAAAAAAAAGAAACAGTTTTGTTGTGTTATATTGTCTATACCCTTCAGAATATCCCTGCTAATGCTGAACCTGTCATTTTATCAACTTTCTGCTTTATGGGACAATTGTCCCTTTTGGCTTCGCCCACATTCCTTACTCTGATGGGTTGGGAGGCATGTGCTATGATGTGCTTATGCTGCCTGTTATCCTAATAACATTTGGCTTGGTAGGGACGATTGTCCCTTATGCCTTTGACCACAGATTTGTTATCCTGATGGGTTGGGGGTATTACAAGCATTCTCGCTCATTTGTAATTGCCGAAAGGCAATTCTGGAATGCAGGGGGCATGTGTATTGTGAGATATCTGCTGTCAGACACACCCGCCTCAGCTCGTACACGGAACCATGTCTGTTTTAGAGTATGGCAGCGTGCCTTCATAAATATGCATGGCAAGCTACTGTGCTGAACAGGAATGGTCCCTGCCATGCAGGAATAACTGATTCCTACATGGATGCTTGCTGAATCCCAGGGTTAATCTTTTAATTACCCAGAGCAGTGCTGAACAAGTTCCAAATATCTCACTCTGTTCTTTATGTGCCAAATCTTCATGTGCCTTTAAGAATAAAAGTCTTTACTTAGTGTGAGTTTTATAAAGGTGGTTTATTATGTAGTAGCAAATGTACAATGGATGTGGATGTAGTAAGTCAACAACATCTGAACAAGTCTTATACAGGTTATTTCCTTATCTTTGCAATGGAAGAATTCAGACAAACTGCACTGTTTTCTGTAGTTTCTGGACTTTTCCTGACTTTTGAATATCTGGATCCAGTCTTCTATCTGAGTATCTCAACTAAACGTCTGTATGTTTGAACTGCTGGACATTTAAACTGACTTCTGTGCTCAATCTGCTGAGTATCCAAACTGAACTGACCTGACTTTTGTTCACAAAGTATATCTCATAATACTAAAACCCTAAAAATTTCCTACAAGTTCTACATGCCTCCTTAACCTTAGTTCCCAGACCTTGTACCATCCTTATCAGTGTTTAGCCTAAAGGTTGTTTCATAGTGCTTTTTGTAGCCTTCAGTGAAACATTCCTTTCTATTAAAATTGCAGTTACTGAAACTGCATGTAAAATGTGAATTTCTTTCTAAATTTTACCAAATAATATGATTCTGTATGAAAATATTAATATAACATGAAATTATATGAATGAGCAAACAGTGGTAGTGAGCCCTAGCTTTGGAATTAGAATGAAACCCAGTCCTTTGTAATGATTGCAGATATGGTTTGCTCTGCAGAATTTCATGTTTTTGTATTAAATGTCCCACTGTGAGGAATTGAAGGAGACAAACTGTACAAACCCATTGAAAAGAGGGTCTCAATGGTTAAAAATTTTTAATCATTGAGACCCTCTTTTCAGTGCGTTTGTACAGTTTGGTTCCTGTTTTTTTCTTTTATGTACTGTACTGTTTGAGCAACTGAAGGAGAGACAACCCTTCAGCTCACATATGACTTTATTACCATGTTTCTGTTGGTTTGGTTGGAGTAAGTTGAAATAACTTGTGGTACTCAGAGTAACAGGAACATTACCTGTAAACGTCTGTATGACTAGTCCTGTACTGTTATACAGTGATCAAGAGGGTCTCGATGGTTAAAAATGTTTAATCATTGAGACCCTCTTTTCAGTGCATTTGTACAGTTTGGTTCCTGGTTTTTCTTTTATGCACTGCACTGTTTGAGCAACTGAAGGAGAGACAACCCTTCAGCTCACATGTGACTTTATGACCATGTTTCTGTTGGATTGCTTGGATTAAGTTGAAATAACTTGTGGTACTTAGAGTGACAGGAACATTACCTGTAAACATCTGTATGACTAGTCCTGTACTGTTATACAGTGATCACATTAACAACGTCTGACATGTGGTGATCCTTTTAACTAGTACTGCTGCTGAGTAGTCAATGCTATGGTGACTGACAGAATATTAACCAACTATGTTGATGAGGTTTTCACTATTGAAATATATACATATTTTGCTAGTACACCAGTGGCTACATTGCATAAAAAACTTAAAGTCATTAATTCCTTTTGTATTTCTTATTTGTTTTCTTGATGCAGCCTAAACTCGCTGGATGAAAATAATCTTGATATGACAGAAAAACCTCAGAAAACATCTTCTAACATGGTAAGAATGTATTTGTATTATAGTATGTGAAATTCAAGTTCCAGACTTGACTGAAAGGATCATTGAATCACTTGTATGATTGTGCTTTCTGTGTGTGAGTGTGTGGGTTTATACATTTGTTGTATACTACAATGGGAATGATGTGTATTGGCTGCTGGAATCAGTACTTTCAGCGACTAAGCAGGGCAATGAGTCAATAGCAAAGTTCTGTTGTTGTAAAAAGTGAATTAGAACTGGCACTTTAAGCATCAGTGATAAATAACTTCAGCTGAATAAAGAAAAACTTTTGGCATCATGTAAACATTAATCTGCATAGGAAACATATCTAAGTAGATAAAGAAATAATCCAGATGATGACCTTATAATGTTGCATCAAAGACACTGTACTAATAGTGTTTAACACATGCCTAAATAGCTACTACAGTGCTAAAGATTTTCTATTTCTAAGGATCTGGGAAGAACATTTTGATGGAACAGTTACAGTAATATTCAATGCCTGATCAATGATGAAAATGGGCACATTTTAGTACAGGTAAAGTTACTTCTATCATTGGCCAGGTAGTGGTCAGTATTACTGCTGTTATTATGCAGTGGGTGTATTTAAGAAATAATCTTCACCCCTTTTAAATGTGCATGATATATACTTGATCTTGTTGCAGAGTTTTATGTGGCTATGCTGAAGCAAGAGTTGTTTCAATATGTACTGCTCATTTAGTCATTTCCCATATCTCGGCTTATAACTCAGAGCTGTTTTTTTTAAATGGCTAGCTCACCCATTATAGAAAATGATATCACCACTGATACAGTTTCAGAAATAATTGAGTGCCATGATATATTTCTGACTGATATGGGATTCACGTTTAATATATATCCTTATATTTCAAAGAAATTGTTATTAAAATTTTAATATATTAATACATGTTATTTTAAAGGCATTCTGTAGCTTAAAATACCTTCTGAAATACTGAGCACTTGACCAGTAACTTTACCCAATCCAAAAGTCATTGTGCATACTACATGTTGGAAGTGTAGGAAGTAGAAAGATCAATGAGGCTTGTGTGATACCTGCAGAGCAAGTTCCATCATATCTCTCTTTATGTCCCTTGGGATTTTGAGCTGAGTCGCTAACTTCCACATGGACTACTATCATGTCATTGTAATACTTATTGTGGAAAGGGTCTTGAGTGGCTTGGTGTACCAATGATCTTGATTCTCTAGAGGCAGCTGACTGTAAGCCTGCCGTTGTCCAGCCTGGTGAACATGGAATTAATATGTCTACCAATGGAGTCACCAGACCATTCTCAGAAGGTGGTTAATGAATGTTAGATACTGGACTGTTTTTTTGTCAGTGACTTTAGATGTAGGGGTGCAGGGAGTGGATATGATACCTAAACTTAAGAATTCTAGGATGCGTTGGTAAGGATATGTTTAACAGCATGAGTGTAAACATTTTTTGTTTTGTATGATGATTTTGCATTTGTGTGGGTGAGGGTATAACAATGTGATGCTCATTGCATGTTGAAACCTGGCAGAGTGATGCCTCCCAATTTGCTAGGTATTTATACCTCTCAGAAACAGAATCTAAAATGCTGAGCAAGCATTTATTTTCACTGAATATGAAGCAGTTTCTCTACTGCCTTAGGAAAACAAGTGCTAGAAAGCAGACAATGGTAGGTGGGAATTAATAAACTTTAAAAAGGGAATACAACAGGACTGAGGGAGCATTGATGCAAATGAGAAGATAGATGGAGGGAGTAATGTCACCAACATGGTAGATGCTTTGATATGAGTGGATGTGTGGGGTCTTTTGGGTCTCTTTAGAGCAGCAATGCAAAGTACAGGACTGCCAGTTGCAGTTTAGGACAGATTGGTGTAAAATTTGGCTCTGTGCATAATCATACCTAGAACCTAGAATATGAAGGAAGACTGTTTGGCTGTAGTGACTTGGAGAAAAATGTAAGTTGTTAATGTAAACCTGACCTAGACACAAATAACTACAGATGAAAGCCATGAGGGCAGACTTTATTAACTAACATTCAGTTTTTTCAAATTACATTTATTTATCAAGATAAGTTATGTCAAAGAGATTTCAATAATCAGAAATAAACAGCCTGAAACAAAACAAACTCATACCAGGCAGCATTAGAGACTGCTCACCTCTAATAACTCAAAGTGCAAGCAGTATTAGGAAACCTCACACTGCTATCCATACAGACCCCTACCTGGAGAAGTGTAAACACTAATCACCTTGCAAGTTAATGAATCAAGATCAGAACAAAGAGTGGGGGGGGGAGTCACCGAACTACCTGCAACCACTGAGTAATTTTGCCTAACCCCTTGCTAAATATGGAAGGGAGGGAGAGTGAGCACAAAACACCTGCACCAAAAACACCAGAACAGTCTATGACTAGTCCTTACCTCACTCCCTTCCCGTTTCACCGTAAAATCGGGTGCTGAGCTCAGAGATGCCACACGCAGTAAATAACAAATAAGCGAAGATGCTGTAATAGGGCAGTTAACTGAAACAGTTCGCTGAAAGGTAACAATGCATATATCAAATACTTTTAACTACTAATGCTTTTTCATTAAAAGTTGGTTTTCTCTGTATGTCTGTGTTTGGACTGCTGATATATGTTAATGTTAGTCTCAGTACAAATAGTTGGCATTGTGAAAGGGTCTATATCACACAGTCAAAGTTTAATAACTTCGAACACGGTATGTTCGAACCATCCTGATCGAAGTTCAAAAACTTTGACTATGGATTAAAAAAAAAAAAACAAAACAAAACAAAATAAACTTTTGTAAGTGGGGGGCAAGGCACCCTGCACCCCTCACCCCCCACTTAAATATACCAACTCCGAGATCTCACCACATTGAACAAAACTGAAACCTCCCCTTACAGAGATTTCTGTTGAAACGCGCAAACTTCTGCAAATTCGAACTTATGGTCTCGACCATATGAGGTTCACACTTGCAGAAGTTCGACTATCTGATAGGAACCCATTGTGCAATACTATACCTTCTTTTTGCTTGATCTCCTTTGGGTTTCTAAAAAATGCCTATTTGTGAGGAAAGTAAAATACAACTAAAGTAAGTGTTTTTGCTCTCTAGTTTCTCTACAGATATCACATGCTCAGGACTGGCCTAAGGTAAACTGGTACTCTATGCAAAAAGACTGCTTGGGACCCCCCCCCCCCACACACACACACACACACACACACACAAACACACACACACATGATGCCCAACACATTCTGGGATACCCACACTAAATTCATCTCTCCTTTACTATTTTTGTCAAATCTCTGTCAACATGAGATAGTTCCCAGAAGATCTCTATACCTGCTTCTATATCTGTGGACTTTTCAATTTTCTTTGCTTCTCATTTAATGCTTTTGCTTATATACTTTCTTTTGTTTTTGGCAAATATGCTTGCCTTCTGATTTTTGTCTGCTTCTGGCTTAATTTCTATTCCCATTTTATTATGAAATGCTTCAGCTAAGCTAAGCAAAGATGTCATCTTAGATTTATTCTCCTTATGCTTAACAAATTACTGTGTTTGGATCTAATGAGGTCAGCAAACATGTATACACTATAGATCTATACATATAGTTATTTTCAAGGAGGCCCATACCTCCTACTGTACAAGGAATATATAATATTGATATGCATGAAACATTTTCCTTGATTGATTCAGTAATTTTTATGGTGAGTAAATCACAACAAACCTGCAAGTTAGAATAGGAAGAACAAGTTGATTTATACCTTGGGCTTTATTCCTAGATGTCAAGGAAATTTTCAGTATTAGCTTTAGTCTTCTAAAATATTCCTTAATGAGCTTTATTATCATTTATTCATTTTTTATTGCTGACCCTTCATCTATTCCCAAATATTTATAAGATCAAAGGATCATAGGAAGTTACTAGGCTATTGGCCCTGAGTCCTTTACAAGCCTAACCAAGAATTTAACCCATGTTCCAACAAGTCAACACCAGATGCCCCTGTTCAGCAGGGACACAGGCGGAATCCCAGGGGTGTATTTTCTGTTCCCCCATCCAGTTACCCAGGTTGCATTTAAAAAGGGTTAATGAGGCAGTCTGCTTGATGTAGAGAGGCAGCCTATTCCACAGGAGGGGGAGTCTCTGAGACACAAATCTGTCCTACCAACAAGTCCTATTGATGTTACAGACTAGGTTGAGGTCATGGGTGTGGGTTACTCGAGTGGAGCTTGACTTGCGAATATGCAGCAGTTCCATTAAGGCAGGGTCTGAGATTGCTTTGTATGCCAGACAGAGGTCACCTCTGAAGAGTCTGTATGAGACTGAGTAGAGGGATGGGGCTTTTAGCCTATCTGTGCAGGGTAGATGTTTGAGGCCATGGATTCTCCTGGTGAGTAACCACTGTGCTCTCTCCAGCTGCATCAAGTGCTTTGTGAGGTACATGCCAAAAGGGGTGTTGTACTCAATAATGGGACTTTTAAGGGAAGAATACAGGGATGTTATGAACTCACTGTACCTGGATGAGATAGCTTTCCTAATAAGGTGGGCCATGTAGAAAGCTTTCCATACAACGGAGGCAATATGGTGGTCAAAAGTCAGTTTGCTATCAACCTGGGTGCCTAAGTCCCTCATGACTGATTGCATATTTAGGACCTTGTTATTAACGTGATAATTTGTGGGGGTGTCACTCTCCCCAGAGGGGGATGATGATGATGCACTTTTTGTCATGCAGTTTGAGGCCATGTTTCTGGCACCAGTCATTTGTTTGAGTGAGACCCTTTTGGAGGATGTCCACATCACTAGGGGAATTGATGACAGTGCTCAGCTTGCAGTCATCTGCAAACCTGATTAGCCATAGCCACTGGTTTTGGCCTGCACCTCAGAAAACTATATTCCAAACAACAGAGGCCCCCAAGGGACATACCAGCCTGGGACACATATTCAGTGAGCTCAATCATGTTTCTCTTCATATCGTCCAGGGAGGAACATCTCAAGTCATTCACACCAACATGGACTTTAACAGAGTCATAACAGTCCCTGTTTTGAGAGACTAGAGTGCATGTGTGATATGGCGGATTCTGATACCTGACAAACAACTAACCGTGACTTTCTCCTTATCCAGCCTGGTGAGGGGCACATCTGTGTGTCTCACAATGGAGTCTCCTGCTGCTCAAATTCCTTTTACTGATGCTACAACTTCCTTTTTAAATGTTGCTTTTGCATAATTATAAGGACCAAACATCATTCTTGTTTTATCTGAGACAATTTTGTAGTAGTGATTTCAATTCCTCATCTGATGAACTATGCAAATTTAAGTACTCCATAAAAAGAAAGCATGTCTTTAAACAAGGTTGGTTTCTTTGAGTTAAGTTGTAAGCAACTTAAAGGGTTATGGGCAAAGCAAAACAGCAGCTGTGACAAAGAATCCTCCTTGAATTTTTATCCCCGAGATAGTAATTTGCTCTGTGTAATAGTTTAGTGGAATAGTGGTATGCCACTGTTTCATCATAGTCACTGTAATGCAGTTGATAAATGTAGGATACATCTTATACGTCCATTATCTCTGAGAGTGGAATGTCGCCAAACTGCCAGATGTTTTTTTTCTGTAATCAATCCATGTCATTCTTAGAGTCTTCCCCTTTTTATAGCTCTTTATTATAGCTGTGTTTAGATACAAATGATCCTTTGTTCCATTTAATTTTATTTTATTACTTTTTTCTTATATTGCCATAATTGTTTTATTTTTCTAAATGACTTTAACTCTGTTTGCATCTATTCCTGCATATAACTTTTATATTTTTAAAAGGCAAGTAATTGGTTTATAGTCCTTGGGATGCCTAGTATGTTCACTTTTACCGAAGAGACTCATTGTTTCCTGTTGTTAACCAGGTTGGTGTCTGTTTGGGCGTGCACATAATTAAATCTAGCTCAAAGCTAAATCTTTCGGCAAAGATTTTAATACCTTTAGCCAGAAATTAGGTATTGCATATGGGCCCATTTTTTTCTACTTAGGAGCTTTTCTTTGTAGGCCGTTGCTGTAGAACATCTTCTGGTAACATATCTCTTTATATACATCCTGTTTCATTTGCTGTTTCTCCACATGGGGACCATTGGCCAATCACATTGCAAGACTTCCTGCTTTCAAGCGGTTACTGTTTCCTGCTCCTTCCCTTGTTGTGCTTCTTCAATTGGACTTTTATGTGAATCTCCAAAAGAAGGCTCCAGAACATTTTCCTGTGGCAAATCATCCTCAGATGCATCCATCTCCACCTGCTGCTCTTCTGTCTTGGCATCCACTGGCCTTTGTTTTGCAACACTGCCTGCTATGGAGGTTCCTAACTAAATCATTCATTTTATAAATGGTCCAGCACTTCAATTTTTATTTGTTTACATTCCTACTGACTAATATTCATTTCTGCATTCTCCTTTGTGATCTTATTTTTGTATTGTGAAGATTTCCATATTTGAGTGCTTCATCCTGTATTTCTCTTCAAATATTTTGTGGAGCTGTTTTTTGTATTGATTAATTTGTCTTTCTCCTTTGCAAAATATTACACCATCAGTGGCGGATTTAGGCCTGGGCGCAGGGGTGCACGCCTCCCCCTTTTTCAAAGCCATTATTCATTTGTGGCTTAAAAAAGGAAATGCACTGTTCTTCTATAGAAATCCATTAATGTGCTGCCAAAACAGTATCTTTCCGTTTCATTTTCCCAGCACTTTTTTTATTGCTTGCATCAAAGATGCATCGGGAGATACAATTGATGGTTTCAATCAGATGACCTTTTCTACAGTCCTCAATAGTTCCTCCAGATGCATCTCAGACTGTAGTTCCCTGAAGTTGTGTTTGGTGATAGTTTCAAATAGAGTGGATTTCCCAGTTACTAGAAGCACTTAGTAGTAGTCGCTAAGCCAAAAGTGCAGATTTGATTTGATCCCGAAGACCTTGTTCCAGGAATTCACAAGTGAGAATAAAACATCAGTGTTCAGAGAACCTGAGGTAATTTTTATTTTCCTTAGGCAAGTCTTGAAGAAATCCCACCAAAGTGGTACAGTTGTGCGTATCCCTCGTTTGGCGCTCTACTGTACTTTTTCACTGAATCGGCTTCTGCACCTGTCTTACATATATGTTACTTTATTTTATATGGAAAGAGTCTAATTAGCAAATATACCTGTAACTGATAATTTATGTTACCAAAACATGATCGTTTATCATTAAAGAAAGTCACTTTGCTTGTTTACATACTTCTCAACCTTCCAGGTTTTCTCAGTGTCCAGATTTTTGCTTCATATTTTTGGTCTTCTATTCATAAAATTTGTGTTTTTTCTGGCGAGTGACTTAGGACTTAAGTCATTAAATAATGACACATTTTAGTCTGTGAAAGATTTGTGAAAATTGATACAGTTGAGGGGTATGGCTCGTACATTAACAAATTTACGTTCATTGAATGAACTTCTTTATATTGTTGCATAGGAGGGGCTGACATAATCCTCTGTTTTTGTTAAAAAAAACAGTCATTTATTTGTTACAGGAGATTATATAAGTTAATGCATTTTACATGTGTCCATAGCTGATCCAGTAATAGTAACTAAAATAGTTGGGGATGTTTGTGTTCTGATTAGTCAGTCCTCAGCTGCTTTTCTTGAACTCCTTTTACTGTACTTTTTTACTCCGTCTAAAAGTAGTCCACATGCGTTACATCTGCTTATGGGTACTGCTTTGACATTTTTTTCTTCTTGGTCCCATCTCCCATATATGCAGACTTTTCATTCCCTAACCTAAACAGCTACTGGAAACACATATTTAATTTCAGAGCTTTCTGCTGAAGTATACAATGATTGACAGAGCACCACAGAGGTTTGAGGCTGTATCATTCATTGCCAAGATCGAGATAGGTGGGACCAAACAGAAAGATCAAACTTTGGAGTTGTATTATATGGCTACAGAGTTGACAGTACAGTGTGTAACTGTGGTTTGTTAGCAGGAATTTTTTTTAGTCTCTGTCAGGAAACCAGATTTTTCACCGAGTTTGTACTCTTTGTCATAACAGTGAGCAGGTTTGCAAATGTTAATTTCGTCAGTAAGAATTCACGGCAGAAATTGTCGCTTGCATTTACTTTGAAAAAAGAAAGGCACATAAAGATAGCTTGCCTGTGACAATCTGAACAATTAAAGCATGTCACACAACATAAATCATTCATCATTTCTACAATAAAACACAGAATTAAAGAATGAATGAACTGTGCTCTTATTTACGCTTCCTCTGCATTTACTGGCATTTATATAGACAGAGCAGCAACTACTTCTAATGTTCTGCACAATCATCAGCTGTATTTGTGTGTATACAAAAATAGGCAGGACATGGGCAACAAAATGTTATCATTTAGATGTTTTGATCCGGCTGTAAAATAACTGTAATTGGTAAATTATGGGTGAACTGTCCCGATTTACTGTGATTCCCCGAGTAAACATTGCATTTTCTTACTGCAGTGCTTAATTTCAGAAAGTTTAAGGTGATTTTGAGTCAGACTCTGATATTAAAGTTTTATACTTTTTATTCTTCAGAAAATGGGTGCTGATGTAAAACTGAAGGAGTTGGGTCTAGGAATGTGGTACGGTACTAACACGGTACAGCTGGTGCACTAGCCGAGTTCCTGCAGATAGGTGAGGCTGATGCTACTGTGCTGCACAATGTGGTATGGTACTAACACGGTACAGCTGGTGCACTAGCAGAGTTCCTGCAGGTGGGTGAGGCTGATGCTACTGTGCTGCACATGCAGTGACAGTCACATGTGAGAGGAGAAGGTGAGGTAGCTGGATTGGACAGTGTGTTTCTGTCTGCTGAGGAGGACAAGACTCATGTAACCCTCCCAGTTTCAAGGTCAGGTGAAAGGTGTTAGGGTTCAGAAGAATGTCTGTGTTACCCTTGATCTTTTGTGTGTGTGTGAGGGATGTACTACTGACATTTGTGATGTTAAGCACATTATGAAGCATGCAGATAGAAACTCTGAACAAGGGAACACACTCCATTTAATGTTGTATTATAGTTCTGCAATCACCTAAAATGCTTTTTCATGTTGAATTGAATCCACATTGTGTGTGTATATGTTTGTCTGTTGAACCTTTTGTTGTTTTCTGGTTGTAAGTTGCAGTGAATCTGAGCATGGTGACATCACCCCGCTGGGTAGTTTTTGACATGTTTCCTAGGTGGTTCACATATCTTTATTGAATGGTGCTGTACTGTACTGTACTACTGTATTTGTATGCTAATGTTTAATAATAAAGCTAAATTAGTTGTAATTTCTTTATTGTGACCACATGTACATAACAGTATTTTAGCACAAAATGGAAAAATAGAAGGGTTACCTATGCCTGGTGTGTGTGCCACAGTTTCCCCTGGCTTTATTTATTTATTTATTTTTGCACTATCATAATCTCTGCCATTCCACTGGATCAATGGGATAAAGTTCCAAGTGCATCCCAGCTGACTCCTGTTCAGTTAGTGGCTTAAGGCTCCTGCTGGCTTCTCTTTAAGAGTGAGGTTCTGAGGAAAATGCTAGAGCCAGACCATCACTGTGTTGCCAGTGGAGATACTGGAGATCACAGCAGTTCATTGCCAAGCTAAGTTTCTGTTGGAGTCACAGATAAGGGTTGCATTATTGTAGAGATGGGTATACCTCTTTGAAGAAATCTGTATCATGATGACGCCTGCACAAATAGTTGACACTTAAATCATTGATCAGAAAGCGTTGAACATCTGCGCCCCCCCCCTTTTGCAGATTCCTGGATCCGCCACTGACCATATCAGATCTCTTTTTCTTTCCCATGACCATGATTTTTTTTATATCTTTTTAAAACATAAAATATAATGAAGTACAGCTACTGTCCAAAGGTCCCAGTCCCGAATAAGGAAACCAAATAGTAGGAAAAGACAGGACGACCACCACAGGATATTGCATAAAATCCAAGTTTATTTTAGATAAATAAGCGCTTTCTTTTTAAAACATCTGTTTTTTGTTCTTCATGTTTTCTCAATTCCTCTGTCGTTTCTTTTTCTACAAAACCCAGTGTTTCTTCATCAAGATGATATTTTCCTTTGATCTGTTGCTTTAAGTAATATAAACTTTTATTTGCAGATTTGACACTTTTTCTTGTAAAATTATTTTCCTTTCCTCTAATTTTTGTAAATCTTTCTAAATATCCCTTCTGAAAATTCTTGCATAATAATATAACATTTTATCCTCATCCTCAACAGTCCACTTTATCATCTCTGTGCCTGTTTTTGGCCTATCAGTATTTGTGGTTTAATGGACTACTTCTTCCTTCTACTACAGGGGACCACCCTCCACTAAAGACTGGCCTAACCATATTGTAGGAATGTCTCCATGTGCTGAAGATTATACACTGCCTCTTTCCAGTCTTGTCATCTGTTTGCATATCAGGAGTGGGCATTTTCTTTATCCTGGGGCATGAGTACCCAGTTTTAAATTTTATTTTTTGACCTGCTGACAGCATAGCCTATGACCTCTGTCCAGGAATCTGCACATCCCCTGCAGCATATGTTTGTAACTGTGTGCATATATTAATCTGTTTCTACTTCTCGACTACAGAACAGTAACCAGTTTAGATGTTGCTCGGTATTCCCTGTCAGTGTGAGCCCCTCACAGCATGACAGCCGCTTGTCATGGTTTGCATAACGTATCCTTTTCTGTACCTGATGCATTATCAACCACAACTACTGCTATCATGATAACTCTACCCATGCCCAGGTTAAAATGCCATATGTACATTGCACATGTGCACAGAATCTGTAAAGCTTATAGTGCCACCTGTCTGTGGTAGTGATAGTTGACCTTGTGCAATCATGCTGCATGATGATGATGATGTGCATCACATACTGTCCAGTCAGTGTGGCCATGTGCTTCAGGCTATCATTGCCCTCTTTGCTTTCACTTTGTTAGTGAACATACATTCTGCAGGCTTTAAATTCAACAGAGCTTCTACGTAGTGCAAGCAGGAGACTAAAATCTTTCAACACTTGCTGCAGAGGGGACTATAGAGAGCACGTTCAGAGCCAACACAATGGCCTTTCTGTAAGATAGATGCCCGTACTAGCTTTGTTAGGGCACAGACTAATGTTACTGGAATCATCACACACTCTTTTGAGTAGTGTGGGCAGGTACATTGACCTGCCAAGGTGCCACTATAACTTCTCCACAAGTTGGAGGCAGAGGATAGGGAGAGGGAGCCAACTTTGTATTGTAGACATTCTGTACTCAGTCTGTCACTGTAAACTCTGCTGCTGTAATTGCAGTTGTTTTTTAAATGATGTGCAGTATTAATTATTGTCTGCTTTATGTTTTACAGTGGCTGAGAAAATAGAATTCAATTAGCTAGCCTGTCTAAATAGATGTGAAAGACTCTTTGGGCACTGGCTTAAATGTAATTTGTAGTAGACCATACTGTAATATTTCAATAAATTGTCAAGTAATAACCTGTTGTGTTTATTTCAGTTTCCTCTGTGGTCAGCCAGTGGTTTCCTAGGTCTCTTCTGTCCACTATGTCTACTGCTGGGACAGCAATCTCCACGCTTGCTATCTGGTGGGTGTTGAAGGTTACTTCATGGAAGTTGACATGGAGGGCACAACAGTGCCCTTTGTGGCCACCTCTAAGAAGAGACAGTGAAGGCTGCACCACTAGCAAGTTAAGCAGATGATGACTGTGGTTGGTTACAGCCTTGCACCTGCATTGACTCCTAAATCATTTCATTGTATGGCTAGCTGAGTTTAATTTCCTCATGGCTCCATACATTTGGTCTCCATATCATCTGCTAATACTCATCCATGATGTGTCATCCATAGAGATGACTGAAATCTGGATGGTTTCCCCCTCTGTGATAGCCAGGAATACCCTTCATACTCCTCATCCTTGTCTTTCATAATGGTGTTCCCCTTCCTTATTTGTCACTTGCCATTCCCTGTTTGTAGTCCAGTCCACCTCATCATTAGTCGTCCACCCTCTGAAACTTTGCTTCTATCTGATGCCATCCCATGCTGTGTCAGTATCTCCTTGTCAGACTCATTCTATGTCATATGTTTATTTACCTATCCCCTGCTTCCTTCTCTGTAACTTCCTTCCTTTCTTTGCCTTGCTACCTTGCCTCTCAATCCTTCTTTAAAATGGAAGATGATCATCTGGTACACAAAAATTGCCCTCCTTTTCCCCACCACCTATCTTCCCTTCATGTTGTGAGTTCCCCTGCCTGTTTTTCCCTATTTCTGACTTTACTATCTATGTCTTTCTTAACCATTTGTTTGATGACATGACTTGCCACTTTGCTCAGGTGGCCATATCTGGGCTGTTTTCGATGCCTGTATTGCAGCTTTGAAGTGCTTTTCTGCATGCGTAAATGTGCATAGTATTGGGAATGCTGTCATACTGAAACTTTCACTTTGGTCATATGACCACACATAGCACTGCCACACCCAAAATACAATTGCAGTCATTAATCCAATCTTAATGATTTACTGTCTAGTTCTTTCTCTATCGCATGCATTATGAATTTTTCTGAAATAACACCAAAGTCCAAAAACTGGAAAAAGGCAACTACAACAGTCCAGTGAAAACCAAATAGATTTAATAAACTCTAGTTCTCGGCAAATACTGCCTTCAATAGAATACAAAATTCAATACTAAAACATACCTTATATACAATAAAAACTCATAAGCAATAAAACAATTAACTATTTAACTCATCATTCAATTAAATTGTTGTATTAAAACTTTCCAATTACAAGACATATTCATCCCCTCAGGACTTAAAGTGCCAAACTTCAAAATAAACAGTGCTTTTTTTAACATCAAAAAACTCATCACACTGCTATGCTGGAATTCAGAGCTATTATTCCAATCTAGTCCGAATGTGATTTCAGTTTCTGTATGACACAAATACATATATAATTATTTTGTAGTTTTATAAGCAACTTATTCATTACATGTTTTTGCAGTGATGGTGTCATGTTTGTATTGTGATGAATTATTTATCATAAAATATTCACATCTCAAACTGTCTTAATACTCATAACATTTAATGTTAGTACATTGAACATTTTAAAACTTCTTGTTATAACAGGTATATTAATATAGTCAGAGGTGTGATATGAATGTATAACATTGTGCAGCTGTTTTTGAATACACATTTTAAAAATCAATTGTGATATATTTTGAAAATAAAAGTAATGAGTCTATTGGGCCCACTAAGATTTTTATTAATAGCTATATTTAATAAAATTTAGAAAAGAGTGAGGTAAAAGGAAAGAACAGCAAGACAGTGAAAACCTAGGCTTATTGGTCTGGTAACTGTACATCAGTTATAAATGGGTTTGATGTGGGCATATTTTGTGACAATCAAAGTACATTAATGAGTTAAGGCTAACCTATAGATTCCATTATAAGATAAGTTCAAAACCTTTTAACAGCATGCAAATACTGACATCATTTACAGAATTCTAAACATGTATAGAAACTAGAAATTAATGATGTAATCCCACATTATATAGTCTGCATATTCTCTTCTCTGAATCTATCACACACAACTTTTTATGACAACTGCAACTATACAAAGAAAGTTAATTGCACTTTCATTAAGAATTCATACGCAGCCTATATTACCATACTGAACTCTTTTCACACCACTCTGATTTCAATTCTATGTTACATTTATCTTCTGGAGAAATATTTAAAGCAAACACCTTGGTTATTGTTTAAGGAAAGCCCTTTAATTTATATATTTATTCAGCGGGGTGTTTTGTGAATTGCTCCAGTTCCCCAGGGCCAGCACCCAGCTATTGATTCAGGCAGGATTACCTCTTTCTCATTGCTCTTATTTAAGTGTTCGGACTGTAACACTGTAAGTGGTCACACTGAATTGATATGTACTTATTTTGCATTGATTCTTTTACAGATATTGGATATGAACATCAGATCAGACAATGATGAGGAACCTCTAACTGCAGCATTAGCAGAACGTGACAAAAATAAAAAGCCAGAAGAAAGTGACCATGTGTTGATAAATCCCGCCTTCAATACCACTGATCTCTAATCCACAAGCATTGACTGAACAGTTATTACATACAGGATACTATAATACATCGAATGCACCAATCTAAGCCCATCTTTCTCAAACACTTTTCTGCCAGTACAGAGGTGTTATTTATAAGTAATTATGTTTATTTATGTTTACTTCTGAAAACAGTATAGAGCCAGAAAATCTTTTGTCTAATTTTTACAATAACTGGTGTATACTTGGTGATATAAAAAGTTGACTTATTTAGCATGTGTATATTTTAAAGATTGAGAATCCTCCCAATCATATGGTGCACTAACATTTCATTTATATGTCAGATGTTTTTAGTAAAAACCTTTGTTTAATATTTGCTTTCTTGAATGTCAACCTTTCAAAGCACTTTTGTTTTAAAGCACTATAATGAAATACATCAGTAAATAGGAAAAACATGTTTTCCATGTAACATTGTGATAAAGCACTATAATGAAATACATCAGTAAATAGGAAAAACATGTTTTCCATGTAACATTGTGATAAAGCACTATAATGAAATACATCAGTAAATAAGAAAAACATGTTTTCCATGTAACATTAAAATAAACATTGAGTTTATTTGCTGCTCTCATTATAATCTCATAAGCTTAGAGTGCTAAGATATGCTTTCTTCTTTGTGAATCCTATTATTTTTGATAAAACATGATAAGAAATATCTGTCTATGCACATGTATTGTTTTCATTTTTTTTTCAAAAGGGAAAGCACTATGCCATAAACTACACTAGGATGTGTGTGTAGAAAAAAATGAAATGACTGTGAGTAAAGCATGTAATGACTTCTCAAAATATATGGTATCATTGCCATTTATGTATGTAATGCAGAAGATAAGTTATATGTGCAAATTTTTTTTTTCATTTTAAATATTTCTTTATTAAATTTTTCCAGAAGAAAGAGAATGTATAGGAAGTGGCAACAAAGGAAAACAAAGAGCAGATAACTCAATCAAACAGAAGAATGACAAACTTTACAAGCTTGAAAAACTTGATATTCTATCAGTAGTATAAACAAGAACATATTAATTAAATATAGCTGCATGAGACAAAATCCGCCATTGAGTGTGTGTGTGTGTGTGTGTGTGTGTGTGTGTGTGTGTGTGTGTGTGTGTGTGTGTGTGTGTGTGTGTGTGTCTATACAGGTGCCATTTATTTGATATAAAATGAAAATATCTAAAAGCTGTTGCTGGCACAACATATCTAAAACTCAAACTGGAATTTTTCATCTTTCACTCTTGTGCAATCCTAGAATTATTAAATATAAGTTGCAAGGGGTGTGGAGGCACAGACCACAAAATGAATGGTGCAGGGTACCTGCATCCCTGTATAAAAATGCTTTTTTTGTTTTTCTATTTTTTTTTTTTAATATTTTGACTGTCAGATGTCTTAAGTGCTACGTGGGTTTCCTCCGCATGCTCCGGTTTCCTCCCACATCCCAAAGACATGCAGTAGGTAGATTGGACACTCTAAATTGGCCCTAGGTGTGAGTCTGTGCATGTGTTTGCCTTCCATGGGAGGTTGGGCACTGGGCTGGAAACTTGACACCCTAAAACTCCACTGCCAATCATGAGAGGACAGATGATCCGCTGTGGCAACCCCTAACCGGGAAAAGCCGAAAGAAGAAGAAGAAGATATCTTGAGTGCTAGATCTTATGACAATCATCTAGATCCAGATCTGGATCTAGAGACATAAAAAGAGTATATGGTAAATTATCATTTGTGAAATTGATCAAAAGATAGCACATTGAAAAATTATTATCAAAATTAACAAATATATAAAAAAGAAAGTGATTGTAAATGCAAACAATAGTATTAAATGTGTAATCACCGACAAACCTAAAATAAAATATGTTATATAGAGCTTCATCACCTACACCCCCAATGTGGTGGTAGATCCCTGACAATGCTGAAACTATTCCTGTTCTTGAACTGTTTGTAAGTTTCTTGGAGGCCATTTTTTTCTTGGGCTAAAGGGAAGTCTCTCTGTTGATCAGTGGCAGAGAAAAACATTGAGCAGCCTGCCTGCCCCCGTGGGAGTGGTTACTGACTTGAAACTGTAGTTTTATTGGCCATTTTGGGTCAATTCCAAACTCCTTCATCTTCCTCTCTTAAAACCTGGTTGCCTCGTGGTTTTGGCATCTTTTCAGGCTTGTTGGCTGTTGGTAAAGCACCCACCAAGAGGAGAAAACGCTGAGAGAAGAAAGGAGCCACTTTTGAGATTTTAAGTATTTTTCCTCTGTTTATTTGCTAAGTTTTTCTGCATAGATGCCTATTTTGAGCATTTTCTGGCTTGTTAAACTTAATTTCTGCATTAGTAATGGTATTTAGAGCACAACCTAGAGCTGTTTACTGAATTTCCTGTTTGCACTTATTTTTAAAATCGTTTTTTTCTCAAAACTTGCATTTTATCTGTCTTTGGCCTAGCACTCTTGTGTGGGGTCATTTATTGCACTGTTATAACTTGTTGATACTTGTGAACCTCTGCTGTCACTGAAAAAAACAAAAAAACAAAAAAAAATCTTGCTTTTTTCCCACTTTTCTGAGATTTAAAAAAGTTCAGTTACAGGCTTGCTGTTCTAGAACTGTTTGTAAGTTTCTTGGAGGCCATTTTTTGCTTGGGCTAAAGGGAAGTCTCTCTGTTGATCAGTGGCAGTGAAAAACATTGAGCAGCCTGCCTGCCCCTGTGGGAGTGGTTACTGACTTGAAACTGTAGTTTTATTGGCCATTTTGGGTCAATTCCAAACTCCTTCATCTTCCTCTCTTAAAACCCTCTTTTGTGCAGTTTTGCATGTTTTTGTGCATAGCGCAACAGCGGGCAGCACCACCCAATTGGGTTTAAACTATTCCTGGCTCCACAAAGTTTGCTCTTCACTTTTTCCCTTAGATCTGCTCTATCTCTCAATTTAAATACCATATTCTCATTCTAAGGCCCTTCACTGGTCCAATTAAGTAATCCTACAAGTTAGCACTATTAAACCATAAGCACTACTTACTCTTATACTCTCTACGATTACCCTGTCCTCTATTGGCCCGTCTTAAATTCAGTTTCCCTATATTACTCTAGCATGTCCAATGGTCAGTCAATGGTTTCCTCTCCAGTCCAGCTGGTGAATCTGGGAATTTTGAGGCAATGTTACAACTGTCTCATGTACACGGACAACCCTCTCCTCCTCCAAACAGGTTCAAATATATGTGCGAGATGCAACTATTTAGCCAAACTGGAGGCTGAGCTCTCTCATCTCAAAACTGGTGTAACCAGTCAGGAGGAGAAGGTAACCTCACACAACACAATTCCAGTATCACATAGTCCCACCACATCAGCGAACCAAACACATAAATACACAAAAACACACTAGGAGGCTCTAAATAAAAATCTACCTAAGCAACAGAGACCTCTGAAGCAGACATCCAAGCAAACGCTACCTCAAAACAAAACACGCACAACACATAGCTCACAAAGTCAGTGTGCCAAGCAGCCACAGCCCTTAAGGCTGAATAACACACCTGAAACTCTTGTAATAGGTGACTCTATTGTCAGACACACTGACGTCCCACTCACCAGGCTGAATAAAGAGAAGGTCATGGTGAGCTGCCTGTCGGGTGCTAGGATCCGCCACATAATGCAAGCACTCAGCTCACTCCAAAGCAAATACAAATATGACTCAGTCATTGTACATGCTGGCGTGAATGACCTGAGACATACCTCCCTGGACTACATGAAAAGAGACATAGAGGAGCTCTCTGATCATGTAGCCCAGGCTGGTATGACCCTGACCTTGAGCAGCATCTTGCCCTCACCTAGAATGATGCCACAGTACAAAGACAAAATGATCGATTTTAACAATTGGCTAAAATTTTGGTGTCATTCAAAGGGGATCCAGTGTCTGTCAGCCTGGGATGACATGCTCGACAAGCCACGTTGCTTCGCTAGGGACGGATTGCACCTGTCACCACTGGTCTTTTGGATATTGGCAAAGACTCTTGCCACCCCCATAGTGCCTTTTCTAGGCAAGGCACAAAAGTCAAACCCACCCCCATAGACAGCACAAGGAACAAGAAACTAAGGGTAATGCTGCTTAACGCCAGAAGTCTTAACCTCAAGATGCACGCACTCAAAGCTCTCTTCAGTATGGAGAACATCGATATCTGTGTAGTGACAGAAACCTGGTTCAAGGCTCCAGAGAGCAACCAGCACTACCAGGCTATACCTCATATCATGCTTTTCGTCCACAAAACTCGGACCGAACCACAAAAGGAGGGGGAGTTTCCATATTTATCAAGGATATCCACACCTCCAGGTTAGCGGCATTGCACAAAGTATCGGAGACCATCCATGTGCAACTAACAGTGGGCAAGACTGCTTTTCAATGATAGCATCCTACAGACCACCCTCTCAAAGTCAGGAATCCCACTCGGTTTTCCTGAAAACATTGGAGAACATGAAGATCTCTCCAAACACCATTATATTGGGTGACTTCAACTACCAAAACATTGACTGGGAGCACTACTCAAGCCCTAGCACCTTAGCCCAAAGGTTCCTGGAAATTAAAAACTCACATGCTATGGAACAACTAGTCACCACTCCCACAAGAGGGGACAACATACTAGACCTGATCATTACCAACATGGGGACTCTATGCTCCACACCAGAAGTATATCCCTCATTGGTAAGATCAGACCATAAATTAATTTCACTGGATGTCCACATCCCGACCCCACCCCCAGCCCAGAAAACCACAGTGAAAAACTTCTCAAAAGCAAACTTCTCACTTCTCAAAACAGAAGTGGAATCCTTCAAGGCCTCAGAGCCAGTGGAAACTATGGCCCAAACTGCAGAATCCTATATAAACGCATTCTACGGACATCTCCAGGAATGCATGGATCATGCTATCCCAAACAAAACCAAGACCCAATCATCCAAAGGCAGGCATCCAGTCTGGTGGACCCCTGCCATAAATAAACTATACAACAGAAGGAGGAAGCTACTACATGATAGAGCAAAATCCCTAATAGGGAAGGCATCTCTGATCAGTACTAGCAAAAAATTACGATCCCTCATAAAATCCTCCAAGGCCAGCTTCAAGAGAAAAATTGCACAGGACACCAAAGATAATCATAAGGCTTTTTTCAGTTATGTTAGAAACCTGGGATGCAACTCCCAGACTTGTTCTGAGTTAATTCTAAATGACAAAAAATACACTGAACCCACAGACATCGCCAATATCCTGGCAGACAGGTTCAGTGCAAACTTCTCCACCCCTCCCCCAAAAGAGCAAGTATCTATCCCGGCAGAGGGCTGCCTCCCAAACATCTCTGATGCTCAGGTAAAGGCTGCCCTCTCCAAAGCAAAAAAAACACTGCTTCCATGGGACCAGATGGCATCCCAGGTTGCGTCCTACATGAACTCCAAGAGGAACTAATCCCTCAAATAAAACAGCTATACAATCTCAGCCTCACTACAGGATATGTGCCTAGAGAATGACATACAGCAACAGTGGTCCCACTCCACAAAGGTGGAGCCTCTACGGACCCTGGAAACTATCGCCCCAAAAGCCTGACTAGCTTAGTCTGCAAGGCTATGGCGAGGATCATCATGGAGCTCATAAACAAAGACATTGGGGACCTACAGACACTATATCCTACCCAGTTCGGCTTTGTCAAGGGCAGATCCTGCCTTTTGAACCTGGTTGACTTCTTCAAAACAGTCACCAAAGCCATAGATGAAGGGAAGGTAGTCCACACAGCCTATCTGGACCTCGCAAAGGCATTTGACACAATACCCCACTTGGGCATCATAGATAAGCTATCCAGCTTAAATATAAACCCCTATGTCACAAGATGGGTCACAAACTGGCTCAAAGACAGAACTCACAGAGTGAGAGTTGCTGGAGCCATGTCAGACTCGAAACCGGTCACAAGTGGCATCCCACAGGGTTCTGTCCTGGGACCACTCTTGTTCGGTATATACTTTTCCGAAGTACAGGCAAACGTGGGAGGACTATTGCTCACCAAGTTCGCAGACGACCGCAAACTGGGCGCCATAATCGAAAACCATCCTGGTGTGAATATGATATTTGAACACTGATATTTTTGTTGGATAGAAGTAGAAACATCCTTCAAAAAGGTCTCACAGAGACAGGTAACTGGTGCCAGCACCATGGTTTAAAGCTAAATGCCAAAAAATGTATGGCCATACCCTTTGGCAAAAACAATGTGCCCACAAATTACCACATAGGTGGGAACCCATTAAGTACAGAGAAAGTTATTAGGGACCTGGGGACCCAAGTTGATAGCAATCTCTCCTTTGAAAACCACATTGCCAAAGTGGTTAGAAAGAACTTCTACATAGCCCACCTCATCACAAAGGGTTTCACATCTAGATCAAGAGAGGTAATCGTGCCCCTTTATTCATCCCTCATCAAGCTCATCATAGAATACAATGCCCCTTTTGGGATGTACCTTACCCGACACCTGCAGCAATTAGAAAGACCCCAAAAGTATCTCACCAAGAGGATCAAGGGTCTCAAACAGATGCCATATGCTGCTCGGTTAAAAAAACTCCAGCTCTACTCAGTTGCATACCGCCTACTTCAAGGCAATCTATGCCTGACATACAAAGCTATATCAAATCCAGAATTAATGGACATGCTCCACCTCAGTAAATCTAAATCTCTTAGAGCCACACGCTCGAGGGACTTGAACCTCAGCACAGAAATAAATAGAACTTGCTGGCGGGACAGGTTCATAACCCAGAGGCTCCCTTCGCTCTGGAATAGAATTCCAGTTCATGTGAGGCAGAGCACCTCACTGAATCTCTTCAAGAAGAATCTCGATAGGTGGGTGGGGGATCGTAGGTTTGTCCCAGGGATTACTCCCGTGTCACTATTAGACAGAGGCACAGTAAACTAAACCTTAAAAAGGGCACAGTATACTCAAATCAAGGGGTGGTGTAAGCCATACAGAATCGGGCTAGGCTTATAATTGCCCCAGGGCAGATAGCCTAGTATGACCCTATGAACCTATGAGCTGTGAAAAGAAAAAGAAAGTCTTCACTTAGGCTACAGCTGACATTCTGAATTCAACTATAGCATAATTTGTCTAACTTTCACTGGCAAAAATTTACAAAAAGTCAACATATAATGATAGTGTTGACTAATAAAACCAGTCCACTACAATGTGATACATTTTTAGCAGTTATAATGTATTACATAATATAAGGTCCTATATATCTTTGTAAGAGTAACATTGGTAGAGTATAGCTGATTCTGTAAAGACTTTATTGGTATTATAAAAAGGTAAAATAAACTCCCAGCCATCTCTAACAAATCAATGAGTTTTAAACAAGTTGCCATAAAATATAACCAGCTTCCTTTTATATTTACTATCAAATATCTAGCAATGATCAGATGGTTTCTGGACAAAACCTATTTACTGCCATTGAAGTACTATTTTTTTTGTATTATTTTCTAACTAAATAAATGGAAAAATAAATCCAACAACCTGGAGACAATAAGAATTTTATTTACCTGTTTCTGACCATTGCTTTTTCAAGAGTGGTTTTACTAATGCCCAATAGCACGCTGGCAAAACACATTTAAAATCCCATTCATTGTTTTCTCTCTCTCCTGTACAAAATACTTGGATTATTTATAACTTTAATTCTTTCATACCAATTCTCTACTACTGTTGTAGCTACAACCAAATAGTTTATATAAAACACATACTTAAGGCTTCCTTTACAAAATAATGGAAAAACAAGGGAGCCACAATCATGAAAAACAAATTTATCTTTATCTTCTGAAAAGGAAAGAATAGACTCATAACAGAAAAGTTGAGATTATCAGAAAATATTCTTAGAGTAAAATAAATCAACTTAGTTTGTAGTTATCACTAAATGATGTTTCAAAAACTGGAATTTAACTTTTACAACAGGAAAACCTTAAAGTCCTCAACTAAAGCTAGGAAAACCATCCTGGTGTGAATATGATATTTGAACACTGATATTTTTGTTGGATAGAAGAAGCCAGTGAAAAGATAATAGGTTGTAACAGTAGGAAACCCCCCCCCTTTTTTTTTTGTTTTAGGCAATACCATTATAGTAATTGGGCAGGATTCACGAAGGCTTGCACGGACTCTAAGAGTAGTGTAAGACTCCATGCAGCCCTTGCGATCCAGGAACAGCCCGAAATTCCGTGTAAGAGACCAGCTAAAACATCTCTTACACGGAGTGGGCGTGGATATGCTAATCACCTCACTTGCAGCTGAAAGGCATGCAAATGAGGTAGATTAGCAATCCACGAAGCCCAAACCAGCCCGTGTAAGAGCCGTTTTAGCTGCAGAAATGTACTCAGTTGACAACTGAGTACGTTTCTGCAAAAAACACAATGGAGCCATGTCAGCTCCAAATTAAGGGTGCATATGTGTCAGGCAGCATGCCAATGGCTAAATATGTGGCCATTGGCAAGGTACCCCGATGCAAATTTGAGAAATGAATATTTTTTTTTCCGCGATCGACTATGTTTAAATGCAGCGCAGCCCTGCGCAAACGGGCTGTGCTATATAAAACATAAAAATGAAAGTTATAAACCCACAAATGTGGGTTTTATGCAATACATGGATTTACAATGCAGGGACCAGCAGACCAAAAACAACAAGGACACCGTTTAGTGGTTGCTAAGGGGGGAAGCTGAGTCTAAGACATGTAACTAAGCATTAGTAGGCAATCTGATGTAAATGAGTGTTAGGACACTGAATCCCACTGTCACATAGCAAATTAGCACATTCTGAGTAGTGTAAGAGTTACATAAGGGGGAGGAACAGAGTAGGAGATAGGTGACATCACAGGGGGGAATGGCAGAAAGAAATGCAGTTCATTGGAGGTCAGTGTTACATGACAGATGTCAGACACATATCATGGAAAGAGGAGTGCCACAAGATAAGCATGGGAAAGTCAAGAAATGGAAGGTGTACACTGTTGCTTACACCAAAGTTTCTTGCTGGGCATGCATGCACATGTGTGCGCGTCATGAGGCGCGAGTAGGGCAGTGTGTGCGCGTGTAAGGCAGACTGAGCATGTGGGAGCCTGTTGGCAGACTTGTAAGACTGTTTGCTCTGGTGTGCACGTGTTTTAACCTGAATAAGAAGATTCTAAACCGTGTAAGCATGTGTGCACGCATGTAAGCCACTGTGAGCATGTTTCTGTTGGTATGCGCATTGCTCCCCCCTGAGGAAACAGAAAGGAAAAAGGTAGCAACAGAATTAGTAGTAAGCTAGCAGGGAATACTACTGGAGCTAGCAGGTGAAAACAATTAGAAGCAGGCAATTACACAGGCAGAATAGTAGCCCAGCCAAGCACTTAAAACTCTGCAAACAGCAGTGCAGGATGTTTCTCTCAAGAGACACTGCAAGACAGGAGTAAGCTATTAGAAGTGAAAACTGAAAAAGCTGAACTCAGAGCAGAAATGCTAGGGGCTGCCATAGCTGTCATAAGGAGACATAGGCGACTTGCTGAGGGTGGTGACAATGCAAATGGTGCCAGACAACCCACAGTGAGGAGACGGAGAAGACAGGCCCAGGGTCACCTACCACGGGTTACATGAGCTGGAGATAGTGGAGCACTATAGAGTGGACAGAGACCTCCTGCAGCAAACTGTTGAGCTGTGCAGGCCACGCCTCACACACAGAACCAACAGAGGGGAACCCATCCCAGTGGAAACTAAGGTATGTGTTTCCCTAAGAATACTAGCAACAGGTACCTTCCAGAGACCAACTGGTGATATGATGGGGATATCACAGGCATCAGCCTCCAGTGTACTGCACCAGTTCCTGGATGCCATGTCAGCACATGTCGGCGATCATGTATATTTCCCCAATGCCCGTGAGGTATTGGCCAGCAATATGCGTCTCTTCCAGCAAATAGCGGAATACCCTGAGGTAGTGGGTGCAATAGACTGCACGCACATACGCATCAAAGCACCATCCGGTGAGCGGGTTAGGGCCTACATTAACCACAAGGGCTTACCCTCCATCGACTGCCAGGTCATGTGTGATGCCCAGGGCATAATAATGAATGTGTGTGCTGGCTGCCCTGGGAGCTACCATGATTCCCATATCTGGCATTTGACGCAGCTGTACCAGACATTTGCCAATGGGGACATCCCACATGGACACCTAGTGGGGGATGCAGGTTATGCACTGGAGCCATGGCTGATGACACCCATCAGAAATGCACACACACCTGAACAGGAACGCCATAATGAGGCACACGCATAAACACGTAATGTAATAGAGCGTGTGTTTGGGCTGCTCAAGTGGAGCAGTCAAGGACACATCTGGTGGAGCCTTGCAGTACTCACCAACTACATGTACCCAAATTGTCATGGTATGTGCTATGCTACATAATATGATCTTGCGAAAACAGCTGCAGCAGGACCAGCATAGGGCCGGGCCAAACAGCCCCCCACCATTGCCAAGGCCATCACAGGCAGAGCGTGACTCGGAGGAGGAACAACCTGAGCCTGCCCCAGTAGGCAAAAGGAGGCATGCCCAGTATGCCCTGGCCTTGGCAAAGAGGCAAAGCATAGCACATACACTGGCTCAGTAGGAACCCTGGGAATGATACCCCTCTCTGACTCACTCATATAATAACAGGGATGCCTAAAATGACATAACCTGCTCTCAAACATGTACAGGGAGTGTAGTATGTGCATCCAACAGAGGTAGCCCTGCAGCACCACCTGAGGCATGAATGCCATGTGTTAAGCAATGTAACACCATGTAGTATATGCAAACTTGATGACCCTGACTAACATCCTACCCTCACCAAGCATGATGCCACAATATGACGAAGCGATGATCAATTGAAATAATTGGCTGAAGTATTGCTGTTAGTCAAAGGGGATCCAATGTGTGCCAGCCTGGGATGACATGCTGAGCATGACATGATGCGCCACCTGCTAGGGGTGGTGTGCACCTATCAGCCCTGGCCTTATGGATACTGGCAAAGACTGTTTTTACCCACAGCGTGCCTTGAATAGGTAAGGCTCAAAACACAAACCCACCTCCATAGGTATCACAAGGGATAAGAACCTAGATGTAATGCTACCCAATGCCAGAAGTCTAAACAGCAAGATGCATGCAGTCTAACTCCCCCAGTATGGAGAATGTTGATATCTGTCCTGTAACAGAAAACTTGGTCAAGGCTCCCAACAGCACCCTAACACTACCAGGTTACACCTCATACTGTGCTGTACAGCCTCAAAACATGGAACAAGCTACAAAAGGAGGGTGACTAGCAATAATTGTCAAGGATAACCACACCCCCATGTTGGTACTACAACAAGAAGCAGCATGGACTAGCCATGGTCAAGTAACAGTGGCTAAAACTGCCTCCCAGTTTATAGCCTGCTACAGACTACCATCCTAACATCAGGAACTGCACTTGGCCTATGTTGGAATATATGAATATATCAAGCCCTCCAAACCACATTATATTGGGTGACTGAAAATACCCAAACATAGACTGGGAGCATTATACTAGCTCCAACACTGTAGGACAAAAGTTCCTAGAATCCATAAACCAAAATGCCCAGGAACATCGTACCACTCCCACAAGAGGGGTAAGCATACTGGATGTGATAATCAGCAATATGGGTACTGGATGGCAAGATGAGAAGTGTATCCCTCACTGGTAAGACCAGACCATAGAGTAATCACACCGGATATACACATCCTGACCACAGTCCCTGGCCAGAAAACCACAGTGAAAAACATGTGTAAAGCAAAAGTTGCACTCCTCCAAACTGATGTGGAATCCATTAAAAGCCCTGTGCAGGTGCAAAATATGGGCCACACCTCAGAACCTGTTATACAGGCATTCCATGAACACTGCCAGGAATGCATGGATTATGCAATCCCAAATAAAACCAAGACACAATGCCATACATGCAGGCATCTGGCATGGTGGACTCCAGCCATTACCAAACCATGCAAGAGAATGAGGAAGCTACTACATGATAGAGCAAACATAAAAAGGGAAGTAATCACTGATCAGTAGTATGGGAATAAAATATGTCCACACATACAATCCACTAAGGCCAGCTACAGCAAGTTGAATCTGTGAATCTTGAGGCAATGTTACACCTGCCCCATGTACACAGACAACCCTCACCTCCCCCCCAAGAAATACAAATATATGTGAGAGATGCAACCATTTATCCAAACCGGAGGCTGAGCTCTCTCAACTCAGTACTGTCAAAACTAGTCAGGAGGAGAAGGCAACCACACACACCACAAACCCAGTCTCAGATAGACCTATCACAACTGCAAACCAACGACATAAACACAGAAAAACATTCCCAGAGGCCCTAATTACAAACACACCACATCAACAGAGGCCTCCAAAGCAGACACCCAAGCAACCACTACCTCCAAACATAGCACATGCAACACATAGTACACAAAGCTGGTGTGCCAAACAGTCACAGGCCAGAAGGAGAAACAACATGCCTGATACAGGTGTAATAGGTGACTCCATAGTCAGACACACTGCTGTCCCGCTCACCATACTGAACAAGGGAAAGGGTACAGTAAGCTGCCTGTAGGCTGCTACAATATGCCACATAACACAAGTACACAGGTCACCCCAAAGCAAGTAGAAATATGATGCAGTCATTGTCCATGCTGGCGTGAATGACCTGAGATGTACCTCCCTGGACGACATGAAAAGAGACATAGATGAGCTCTCCGATTATGTAGTCCAGGCCGGTATGACACTGACCGTGTGCAGCATCCTACCCTCACCAAGAATGATGCCACAGTACAAACGCAGAATGATCAGCTTTAACAAGTGGCACAATTACTGGTGTAATTCCAAGGGGATCCAATGTCTGTCTGCTTGGGATGTCATGTTTGACAAGCCACGCTGCTGTGCCAGGGATGGCTTGCACCTGTTACCCCTGGGCATCTGGATATTGGATAAGGCTCTTGCCACCTCCATAGAGCCTTTTGTAGGCAAGACTGAAAAGACTAACCCACCTCCCTAGAAAACAAAAGTGGAAAGAAACATAAGGGTAATGCTGCCCAATGCCAGACATGGAAACCTCAATATATATGCTCCCGAGGACCTCCCCAGTATGGAGAACATCAATGTCCATGCAGTGACAGAAACCTGCAGCAAGGCTCCTGACAGCACACCAGCACTACCAGGTTATACCTCATATCATGCTTTATGGCCCCAAAACCTGGACCAAAAGATAAAAGGAGGGGGAGTATCCATATTCAGCACAGACACCCACACGTCCAGGTAACTGACAATGCACGAAGCATCAGAGACCACCCATGTGCAACTAACCATAGGCAAAACTGCTGTACAGTCTGTAGCATGCTACAGACCACACTCTCACACACAGGAACCCCACCCAGCCATCCTGAAGACACTGGACAGTATGAATGTCTCACCAAATACCAAACAAGGTACTCACAAATTACCACATAGGTGGTAATCCATTATGTATGGAAGGAGTAATCAGGGACCTAGGGACACAAGTGGACAGTAACCTGTTATGTGACACTCACATTGCCAATGTGGCTAGGAAGACTGTCTATATTGGACACCGTATCATGAAAGGATTCACATCTATGTCAACAGAGGTCATTGTGCCCCTGTACTGTTCTCTTATCAGACCCATAATCTAGTACAATGCCTCATTTGGGATGTACCTTACCCAACACCTGCAACAGTTAGAAAGACCTCAAAGGTACCTCACCAAGAGGATAAAGGATCTCAAATATATGTCATATGATGCCTGGCTGTAGACACCCCAGCTGTATGCAGTCACATACTGCCTACACAGAGGCATTGTATGCCTGTTGTACAAGGCCATGTCCAACACAGGAGTAATGGACATGCTCCACCCCAGAAAACCCAAATCCATCGGAGCTGTGAGAGTGAGAGATGTCAACCTCAACACATAATGAAATAGGATGTGCTGGAGGGACAGATACATAACCCAGAGGCTCCCTACACCCTGGAACAGAATCCCACTCCATGTTAGGCAGAGCCCCTCACTGACTCTCTTCAACAGGAATCTTGCCAAGTGGATGGATGATTGTAGATGTACACTGGGGTTCTTCACTGTGTCACGTCCAGACAGAGGCACAGTAAAGTAAATCATAAATGGCCATAATATTCACATAGCAAGGGGTGGCGAAAGCCACACACACTCTGGCTAGGCTTATAAATGCCCTAGGGTGGATAGCCTAGTATGAACCTATGAACCTATGAAAATACAAATTGTACAGGTCACTAAGGATAATCACAAGGCTTTCTTAACTGATGGTAGGAACCTTGTTGGGAATTCACAGATATGCTCTGAATCATTCAAATATTACAAACAACATACCAAACACACACACATGTTGCCAACATCCAACCTGACAGGTGCAGTGCAACCCCCCCCCCCCAAATGCAAAATATCTATCCCAGCAGAGTGCTGGCCCCCTGACATTGCAGATGCTGAGGTAACAGCCAGCATCTGCAAAGCAAAACACACAGCATCAATGGTATGAGATGGTGTCCTGGGCTGAGTCCAGCATGGACTCCAAGAAGAATGGAATGCCAAATAACACTACTGCTCAATGTCAGCCTTACCACAGGATATGTACCCTAAGAGCAGTGTACAACAACAGTGGTCCTTCTCCACAAAGGTGTTGCCTGAATGGATACTGCAAACTACCACCCCAGAATCCTGACAAGCTTGGTCTGCAAAGCTATGGAAAGGATCAGCATGTACCACAGACATAAAGATATTGGGGATCTACTGACACTGGACACTACCCAATGTGGCTTTCTTAAGTGCAGATCCTGCCCCTTAAACATGTTTGACTCATTTAAAACAGTCATTAAGGTCATTGATGAGGGGAATGTGGTCCACACAGCATAGCTGGACCTTGCAAAAGGCTTCCATACAATACCCCACGTGTTCATTATAGATAAGATCACCAGCTTAAATATAAACCCCATGTCAGTAGAGGGGTTGCAAACCAGACCAAGGACAGAACTGACATGGTCAGAAATGCTGCAGCCATGTCAGACTACAAACCAGATATAACTGGCATCACACAAGGCTTGGTCCTGGGACCTTCCTTGTTTGGTATATATGCCCCATAGGTACAGGCCAACATGGAAGGACTGTCTGAACAAGTTTGCAGAGGACTACAAACTGGCCACCATATCTGACCCTCCAGCTGACACAAGCATCCCACAAAAGGGCCACATAGAAACAGACAACTGGTGCCATAGCCATGTCAGCAAGCTAATTGCAGAAAAGTGTATAGTCAACCCCTGTGGATATACAGTAAGTGCCCACCAATTACCACATAGGTGTTAACCCATTAAGTACTTAACAGGTAATAAGAGACCTGGGGACACAAGTTGATAGATATCCTGCATTGGACAAGCATGTGGCTGTAGTGGTTACAGAAACATACCGTATACCCACCTAATCATGAAGGTTGTCAGATCTAGATCAGAGGAGGTCATAGTGGCTCTGCAGTCATCCTTCATCAGCATTACAATTGACTACAATGGCCCCTGTGGGCTGTACCTCAGCAGACACCTCCATCAACTGGAAAGACCCCAAAAGTACCTCACCAGGAGTATCAAAGAGCTTGAACAGATGCCATGTGTTGCCTGATTAAACAAACTGCAGCTCCACACACTGCCATACTGCCCACCCAGAGGCAAGCTGTGCCTGATGTATAAAGCCATGTCCAAGCTGGAATCAATAAACATGCTGCACCTTGTACAATCTGAATGGCAGTGAGCTATGCACATGAGAGACGTGAACCCCAGCACTGACATACATAGGACAAGCTGTACTGAATGATCCATAACACAGAAGTCACCCCCACTCTTGAGTAAACTCCCAGTACAGGTTAGCCAGAGAGTCACTCATCGACTCTCCTCAAGAGGAATCTTGATGAGTGGATGGGAGATGGTAGGTTTACCCTGTGTATCACTGTTATATCATGGGTAGATGGAGGCACAGTGTACTAACCATGACATATGTCATGGCAAACTCCAGTTACAATGTGTGTTGAAGGACAAACACACTCTCTGACTAGCATTAGAAATGGCCTAGGGCACATCACTAGTGTTTGCCAATGTACACCTATGTTGTGGAATACACTACCAATGTTGGACAAGCCTGGTTTAAGTAGTTCATATCTGAACATAATGCAACATGGTCATATGTGCACAACTGGCCCCTAACCAGTCTGTTGTGCTCACTATGAAAATTTAAAGCAGTGATAGGACTAAAGCCCAGGATACTGTCCACCACAGTGAAAGTACTGAACCAGTACACTATACGGTACTACAGTGTTAGGTCAGTATGAAAGGATGTTGACAACTGTATGCAAAGTATCCCATGCAAACCCTGCAGGCACAGTATAATCCCTGTTGTGTTCAGACACAAAGCAGTTGGACAGTAAGTACACAACATGACACCCAACACACAGCCATAAATGTGAGATATTGTTGAAGTTCACACTCATCCACAAATGTGGTGGACTGCAGAGTTCAACATATGGAAAGCTCACAATGGGCATGCTCGCACACTTTGATAAATGAGACATATGTCAGACAACATGCCATGGAAAGCCTGAACTGGGCATGCTCACACACTTAGGCCATATCTCAGTTTAGCAGTTGGCCACACATATCTGGTATTTGTACATGTTATTCCAGGAACCAACCACATTACAGCAATCTGCCCAGTGCACACAGTTAAATGACTACAGAGACATAAGTGATATAGTGGATCCCTCTCATATTCAAACATCTTCCACAGATACACAAGTTGTTCATAGAAACAGGGAATGCTATGGCAATAAAGACCTGCAAACAGTCTATCAGCAACAAATATTGTGCATCTGACAATTAAACATATGGGTGTAGAGGTCAACACTAGGCTGTTTGCCCTAGGGAATGAAAGCTTAGCCAGAGTGTGCTTGGCATCTGCCTCCCCAGTACAGTAGGCTACTGTGCCACTGTAATGTAGGTCACATAAGGCACCGTTTGAGGCTAGTGTGCTGTGCCTCCGTCAAGCAGGGACACAGGGGAGATCCCAGTGGTTGAATTTGCTATGCCACATCCATGTTGTTGGTGTGTGCTGGAAGAGGGTTGGTGAGGACCTCTAACAGTAAGTGGGCATCAATAACAGACTGAGGGGAGCCTTATCTGCAGTGTCTGGACAATTTCACTGTCAACACTTTGTCATGATGATTATGAGGGATTGAAGTGTCATGCCAGTACTGTTCAGAGATGTCCTCCCTCTGTGGGCTACTGCTCTGCAATGTATTAGCTCACTCTGTCTGTTGGACAGCTCATATATGGCTGGTGTACACCTGACAGGTGTCCTGTTGTGGAGGAGTCATGGGTATATTTGGGATAGCATGATCAATGCAAACCTTCCACATGCTCATAGAATGCAGTTGTCAAGGATTATGCAGAGTGGCCTGTATACTCCCCCAGCATGGGTCCTTTGAGGTCTTCCACCCCAGTCTTCACAAGTGTAAAGTCTGCTTTGATAAATACACTTTGTTTGCAGTGACAACCTTGCCTGGGGGTGGGGATGGGATATGGATGTCCAGGGAAAGGTGGGTATGGTCAGATATCAACAATGGTGGTCTACCTCTGGTGTGGAACAGTGAGTACCCATGTTGCAGATGGTCAGGTGCAATATGTATCCCCCTTGTGGCTGTGGTGAGTGGTCCTGCCATAGCACATGGACTCACAAATTGTAGTGGCTTTAGGGTAATGTTGTAGAGGCCTGAGTAGTTCCCACACACAATATACCTGTACCTGACGTTAACAACTGGAATGGTGTATGTGAACACCTTCATATCTTGGCACTGTTCCCAGGGAAGCAAAGTGTGTGTCCTGGATGTGGGAGGGGTGGTCCAAACTGGTTGTGTTGTATGTTACAGATCCTGTGGTCACGAAGCATGATATAGAACATAACCTGCCAGTGCTGATGTGCATATCTGACCCTGAAGTAGGTGGCTGCAAATGCATATATATGCTATCCCCCACCTGACAGGTAGTAATAGATGTACATACCTATGTAGAAATAATGATGTCAGCACCCTATAAATGCTACAGGTGCAGAACAGATGCCCAGTAATTTGGATAGTGCGCTCTGCTAATGCGTCTCTCTCAAGTGTCATAATATAGTTAGGTAGGGGTTTGAATCTTGCAAATTCTCAGTGTGTGTGTGGATGAGTGGGGTTGGTGTGTGTGCAGTTCTGTGTGAGAGAAATGTCCCTTTTGGCAACTAGGAGAACACACTACAGGATGCACATTCCCCTTTCTAAACACTGATGATGTCAGCACCCTATAAGTACAGCAGGAGAAGAAAAACCTTCCTGTAATGCGAATAGCGTGTTCCACTAATGTGTCCGTCTTGAGTGTCATAACATAGTTAGGTAGGGGTTTGAATCCTGCAAAAACTCAGTGTGTCTTTGGGTGAGGGGGTTAGTATGTGTGCAATTCTGTGTGAGGAAAATGTCCCTTTTGGCAACTAGGAGAACACACTACAGGATGCACATTCCCCTTTCTAAACGCTGATGATGTCAGCACCCTATAAGTACAGCAGGAGAAGGGAAACCTCCCAGTAATGCGAATAGCGTGCTCCGCTAATACATCCGGCTTGAGTGTTATCACATAGTTAGGTATGGGTTTGAATCTTGCAAATGCTCAGTGTGTGTGTTTGGGTGAGGGGGGTTAGTGTGTGCAATTCTGTGCGAGGAAAATGTATCTTTTGGCAACTAGGAGAACACACTACAGGATGCACATTCCCCTTTCTAAACGATGATGATGTCAGTACCCTATAAGTACAGCAGGAGAAGGGAAACTTCCCAGTAATGCGAATAGCGTGCTCCGCTAACGTGTCCATCTTGAGTGCCATAACATAGTTAAGTAGGGGTTAGAATCCTGCAAATGCTCAGTGGGTGAGGGGGGTTAGTGTGTGTGCAATTCTGTGTGAGAGAAATGTCTCTTTTGGCAACTAGCAGAACACACTACAGAATGCACATTCCCCTTTCTAAACACTGATGATGTCAGCACCCTATAAGTACAGCAGGAGAAGGGAAACCTCCCAGTAATGTGAATAATGCACTCTGGTAATGTGTCCGTCCTGAGTATCATAATATAGTTAGCTAGGGGTTTGAATCCTGTAAATGGCAAGTGTCTGTGTGTGGGGGGGGGGGTAAGGTGTGTGCAATTACATGTGTGAGAGAACTGACCCTTTTGGCAACCAGTACAACACACCAGCTGCCGCATATTCCAGTCTCTTCACAGAGATGATGTCAGCACCCTACGAGTACAGCAGAAGAGGGAAAATCACCCAGTAATGCAAATAGCACGCTCTGCTACTGCGTCTCTCACTACTGTCATAGCACAGTTAGTTATGGCTTTGAATTCCACATATGCCACGTGTGTTTTTGTCACACAGAATGCCCATGTGTGTGGGTTGTTGGGGGGGAATAAGGTGTGTGCAATTACATGTGTGAGAGAACTGACCCTTTTGGCAACCAGTACAACACACCAGCTGCTGCATATTCCAATCTCTACACAGAGATGATGTCAGCACCCTACAAGTACAGCAGAAGAGGGCAAATCACCCAGTAATGCAAATAGCACGCTCTGCTACTGCGTCTCTCACTACTGTCATAGCACAGTTAGTTATGGCTTTGAATTCCACACATGCCACGTGTGTTTTTGTCACACAGAATGCCCATGTGTGTGGGTTGTTGGGGGGGAATAAGGTGTGTGCAATTACATGTGTGAGAGAACTGACCCTTTTGGCAACCAGTACAACACACCAGCTGCTGCATATTCCAATCTCTACACAGAGATGATGTCAGCACCCTACAAGTACAGCAGAAGAGGGCAAATCACCCAGTAATGCAAATAGCACGCTCTGCTACTGCGTCTCTCACTACTGTCATAGCACAGTTAGTTATGGCTTTGAATTCCACACATGCCACGTGTGTTTTTGTCACACAGAATGCCCATGTGTGTGGGTTGTTGGGGGGGGATAAGGTGTGTGCAATTACATGTGTGAGAGTACTGACCCTTTTGGCAACCAGTACAACACACCAGCTGCTGCATATTCCAATCTCTACACAGAGATGATGTCAGCACCCTACAAGTACAGCAGAAGAGGGCAAATCACCCAGTAATGCAAATAGCACGCTCTGCTACTGCGTCTCTCACTACTGTCATAGCACAGTTAGTTATGGCTTTGAATTCCACATGTCACGTGTGTTTTTGTCACACAGAATGCCCATGTGTGTGGGTTGTTGGGGGGGGGATAAGGTGTGTGCAATTACATGTGTGAGAGAACTGACCCTTTTGGCAACCAGTACAACACACCAGCTGCTGCATATTCCAATCTCTACACAGAGATGATGTCAGCACCCTACAAGTACAGCAGAAGAGGGCAAATCACCCAGTAATGCAAATAGCACGCTCTGCTACTGCGTCTCTCACTACTGTCATAGCACAGTTAGTTATGGCTTTGAATTCCACACATGCCACGTGTGTTTTTGTCACACAGAATGCCCATGTGTGTGGGTTGTTGGGGGGAATAAGGTGTGTGCAATTACAAGTGTGAGAGAACTGACCATTTTGCAACCAGTACAAAACACCAGCTGCTGCATATTCCAATCTCTACACAGAGATGATGTCAGCACCCTACAAGTACAGCAGAAGAGGGCAAATCACCCAGTAATGCAAATAGCACGCTCTGCTACTGCGTCTCTCACTACTGTCATAGCACAGTTAGTTATGGCTTTGAATTCCACACATGCCACGTGTGTTTTTGTCACACAGAATGCCCATGTGTGTGGGTTGTTGGGGGGGGAATAAGGTGTGTGCAATTACATGTGTGAGAGAACTGACCCTTTTGGCAACCAGTACAACACACCAGCTGCTGCATATTCCAATCTCTACACAGAGATGATGTCAGCACCCTACAAGTACAGCAGAAGAGGGCAAATCACCCAGTAATGCAAATAGCACGCTCTGCTACTGCGTCTCTCACTACTGTCATAGCACAGTTAGTTATGGCTTTGAATTCCACACATGCCACGTGTGTTTTATCACACAGAATGCCCATGTGTGTGGGTTGTTGGGGAATAAGGTGTGTGCAATTACATGTGTGAGAGAACTGACCCTTTGGCAACCAGTACAACACACCAGCTGCTGCATATTCCAATCTCTACACAGAGATGATGTCAGCACCCTACAAGTACAGCAGAAGAGGGCAAATCACCCAGTAATGCAAATAGCATGCTCTGCTACTGCGTCTCTCACTACTGTCATAGCACAGTTAGTTATGGCTTTGAATTCCACACATGCCACGTGTGTTTTTGTCACACAGAATGCCCATGTGTGTGGGTTGTTGGGGGGGAATAAGGTGTGTGCAATTACATGTGAGAGAACTGACCCTTTTGGCAACCAGTACAACACACCAGCTGCTGCATATTCCAATCTCTACACAGAGATGATGTCAGCACCCTACAAGTACAGCAGAGGGCAAATCACCCAGTAATGCAAATAGCACGCTCTGCTACTGCATCTCTCACTACTGTCATAGCACAGTTAGTTATGGCTTTGAATTCCACACATGCCACGTGTGTTTTTGTCACACAGAATGCCCATGTGTGTGGGTTGTTGGGGGGGGATAAGGTGTGTGCAATTACATGTGTGAGAGTACTGACCCTTTTGGCAACCAGTACAACACACCAGCTGCTGCATATTCCAGTCTCTACACAGAGATGATGTCAGCACCCTACAAGTACAGCAGAAGAGGGCAAATCTCCCAGTAATGCAAATAGCATGCTCTACTACTGCGTCTCTCACTACTGTCATAGCAAAGTTAGTTATGGCTTTGAATTCCACACATGCCACGTGTGTTTTTGTCACACAGAATGCCCATGTGTGTGGGTTGTTGGGGGGGGGATAAGGTGTGTGCAATTACATGTGTGAGAGAACTGAATATTTTACAACCAGTACAACACACCAGCTGCTGCATATTCCAATCACTACACAGAGATGATGTCAGCACCATACAAGTACAGTGGAAGATGGCAAATCTCCCAGTAATGCAAATAGCATGCTCTGCTACTGCGTCTCTCACTACTGTCATAGCACAGTTAGTTATGGCTTTGAATTCCACACATGCCACGTGTGTTTTTGTCACACAGAATGCCCATGTGTGTGGGTTGTTGGGGGGAATAAGGTGTGTGCAATTACATGTGTGAGAGAACTGACCCTTTTGGCAACCAGTACAACACACCAGCTGCTGCATATTCCAGTCTCTACACAGGGATGATGTCAGCACCCTACAAGTACAGCAGAAGAGGGCAAATCACCCAGTAATGCAAATAGCACGCTCTGCTACTGCGTCTCTCACTACTGTCATAGCACAGTTAGTTATGCTTTGAATTCCACACATGCCACGTGTGTTTTTGTCACACAGAATGCCCATGTGTGTGGGTTGTTGGGGGGGAATAAGGTGTGTGAAATTACATGTGTGAGAGAACTGACCCTTTTGGCAACCAGTACAACACACCAGCTGCTGCATATTCCAATCTCTACACAGAGATGATGTCAGCACCCTACAAGTACAGCAGAAGAGGGCAAATCACACAGTAATGCAAATAGCATGCTCTGCTACTGCATCTCTCACTACTGTCATAGCACAGTTAGTTATGGCTTTGAATTCCACACATGCCACGTGTGTTTTTGTCACACAGAATGCCCATGTGTGTGGGTTGTTGGGGGGAATAAGGTGTGTGCAATTACATGTGTGAGAGAACTGACCCTTTTGGCAACCAGTACAACACACCAGCTGCTGCATATTCCAATCTCTACACAGAGATGATGTCAGCACCCTACAAGTACAGCAGAAGAGGGCAAATCACCCAGTAATGCAAATAGCACGCTCTGCTACTGCGTCTCTCACTTCTGTCATAGCACAGTTAGTTATGGCTTTGAATTCTACACATGCCACGTGTGTTTTTGTCACACAGAATGCCCATGTGTGTGGGTTGTTTGGGGGGGGATAAGGTGTGTGCAATTACATGTGTGAGAGAACTGACCCTTTTGGTAACCAGTACAACACACCAGCTGCTGCATATTCCAATCTCTACACAGAGATGATGTCAGCACCCTACAAGTACAGCAGAAGAGGGCAAATCACCCAGTAATGCAAATAGCACGCTCTGCTACTGCATCTCTCACTACTGTCATAGCACAGTTAGTTATGGCTTTGAATTCCACACATGCCACGTGTGTTTTTGTCACACAGAATGCCCATGTGTGTGGGTTGTTGTTCACAATAATGCATGACATTGATTAAACCAGTAATGGCAATGCACACAGATGATGTATGTGTGTGCCAAATACACATATATACCTGTGACCTTCAATAGTTCCCATGTCTGATGCCTGCCACATGTGATAACATTTTATTTGTACTGGATAACATTATGACTGTGGTTTTCTGTGCGTGTGCTGCATGTGGTATGTGTATATACAGTGTGAGTTGTATATGGTATCATCCTAGCAGCGAGGGATACACATCTGGTCTGGGGCATATAGTCTACATGTTGTTGATGAACAGGTGCTGCATGTTTTCACCTGTTGTAGGAGTGGTAACAGGTTGTTCCATAGCAATGCAGTGACTACATGCTAGGAACCTTTCAGCTAGGGTATTGTGGCTACAGTAATTCATCAGCATTCAGTAATACTTCAGCATTCTTGGTGAGGGTATGATGCCAACCAAGGTCAGGGTCATACCAGCCTGTGCCACATGCTCAGAGAGCCCTTCTATGTTCCATATCATGTAGTCCAGGGAGGTACATCACAGGTCAGCCATAGTGGCATGGACAATGACTGAGTCATATGTGTCCATGCCTCTGACTGACCTGTATGCTTGTGTTATGTGGTGGACCATAGTGCCCCACGGGCATATCACTATGACCTTCACCTTGTCCAGCCTGGTGAGCGGGACCTCACTGTACCGGACAATAAAGGTACCTAGCACAACTGTAGCAGGTGTGTTGTCTTGCCATACAGGCTGTGACTGTTTGGCACACAGGATTTGTGTGCTATGTGTTGCATGTGCTGTGTTGCGGCTTAACGTATGCCTGTGTGCCAGCTGCAGAGGTGTCTGCTGCTCAGGCAGGATGCTATTCTGAGGCTCCACGAATGCCCCAGTGTGTTCATGTGTTTGGATTGCTGTCAGTGTAGGTCTCCAGCAGACTGGTATTGTAGTCACTGTAGTATTTCATGCCACCTGACAGGTTATGCCAGTACTGGGTTCAGAGTGCTTAGTCCCCAGTTTGGCTATGTGGTTGCATCTCATACATGTGTTGTACGTCCATGTGTAGGGGAGAGGGTTGACTGTGTACATGTGGCAGCTGTGACATTGCCACATGACTCACATATTCCACAACTGTACCATAGAGGTGACTGACAAGTGACCTTTGCACATGCTACCATAGTATTGTGATTGCCATGGTGATTAACAGCACATAGGGCCAATGGGGAACAAGGTACAGAAGGTGAGTATGTGAGGGTGTAGTGCCTGTGATTAGTTAGCACTGGCATATATGACTGCTCACGTGGTCAAATGCCAGGTAAGTCATATGCAATGTGTCACAGGCAACGTACATGCGAACAGGACAAACAGTGACGTTCTGTCAAGTGAGACATGAACATACATATAGTAAGCTATGCAGATATCACTAGGAGTCCACAGAAGCTCTGTAAATCTGCATTGCAGGTGGGATCAGTGTTCCAGGGTAACTGCAAGCAAACATGCATGCAAACAAAGCTACAGTAAGCAGGGCTGCATTTAGTCCATTGTACAGCAAACAAGCTGTACCACTTCCAGTAGGTAACAGTGCAAATATGCAGGCACTATACACATGTACATGGAAATACACAGGTCAGATGGCCAGGGTCCAGTCTCAGCGCACACAAGTGTACAGACCATGTACCGTCAGGATGTACAATAACCGGATGGAAACCCAGGTGCTCATACCTGCAGTAATGCACATGTCAAATAACAGACACTTAGCCTTCACTCAGTGGTTCCATACTTAGTAGGATGTATGCTACCTGTCCTGCCACCACAGTATCCCTGACATTAATGGGGACTCTCCCTCCTGTGAAAGTTAGTTTTGTGTGTTGGGGCTGTCTAGCATGGTATGAGATGTGAGCTTGCAGTGCTAGGGTGCTCCTGTGTGCCCTGTACCAGTCATGTAGTATTGCACACATATCAACATCCTCAAGCATCCGCATTGCAGAGTCCAGTGTGGGCAACATGCCACTTGCAGTTTACATGTCCATCATTGTGTATCAATACTTTCATTACCTTATCCCCTGTGCTACCTATGTATGTAGCCTTCTGTTGACATCCTTACCACCAGTATGCCAACATGTGCAGATGATACACTATGGTACTTACCATGGGTGTAGAAAACAGTACAAGACAATCATATACTTACTGCATCAGGCATGCTGGGATATACCCACAATTATATCAGCACACAGTACTGTTAACAACATGATACTATTACTACATGTCTATGTAGTCACCCTGTGCATCAGCAACATGTTAACCTGTACCTGCACTGATGTTACAGATTGCAGGAGGTGGCACAGTTTCATCATATGCACAGGGTGTGAACTTGGTATGCCTGAGTCTGCTACTGATACCACCAATTGACATGTATGTGTATGTGTGTTGGTGAGGGACAGCAGTACAAGGTGGGGCAAGGTTGATGCAGTGTGTGCATGTATGCGGTAGCCCTAGGTGTTGTCAATTTGCATGTGTGTATGGATGCACACAGTTCCACCTCATGGCTGCCATATACCAGTGTTTGTGGACAGCCACAGACTGTACCTGCCAGGTCATACAGATCAGTGTCTCTGGCCACGGACACGGTACCTGTGCCTTGCAGGGGTGCTACGGACCGTATCCAGTACCAATCCAGACTGGGTACTGTCATCAGAAGCAGGTGTTTGTTGACTGGACACAGATCCCTGTTGGGCCTGTCCAGAGCCATGTGCACGTGGTCTCCTGGGGCGGTCTGATGACAGCACAGACCAAGCATTGCTGGGGCTGCTGCTGGCACTATGGGGGCGGCCGTGGCCCTGTTGTCATCCGCGACGACTGCCAGCTGCTGCTGTTGCTGGCATACGCCCACATCAATGCCTCAACCATCCACCATTGCCCTGGCCCATGGACATGTAGTTGTGTAACTGATCTAATATGTCCCCACAATGTCTGTCTATGACATCGGTGAAATTACGGATGGCAGCCGCAATGTCAATCATACTGTCAGTCATGGCTGTGCGACATGCTGTCAGCTCCCTCAGACCCTGTCTGATGTACCATTCCATACGTGACTGTGCCTGCATGACAGCCCAAAACATATCTGAGGTTGGAAGACCTCTGTGGGCATGTCTGACAGGGGCAGTACGCCCACGGATGCTCCCACCAGAACCCCTGGACATCTGTCTGTGTGGTACCATCTCAGGGCCATGCCCATGGCTGCTGTGTGGGGAAGCATGTGCCACAGATACTACATTACCCTGGTCAATGCCCACTGTATCCTGTCCATCACCTAGGGACATTGGTGACAAAGGGTGTATTGGCAGGATGACTGTGCGCATTGATGGGGTTGACAGCTGTGTACTATCAATTGGCTGACCAATGACGGACCCTGGCACACCTTCCTGTGCCATTACACAGATGTCATCATTATCAGTACCCGTAGCACCTGATTCAGGTTCCCTGCTGCATGACACCAGAGCAGCACCAGAACCTGTGGGAGGGAAACAGGAAACACAGTTTACAATGTCTACACAATGTTACCAGTGATGCACACATGCACACATGCACACGTGCACAGGTGCACAGGTGCACACATGCACACATGCACAGGTGTACACATGCACACAGTTGTACTCATGCACACATGCACACAGTTGCACACATGAACACTACTCAGTATGCGAGATATTAACACACAGACACAGACACACCTGCATGCATACACAGAGCACTACTAAGTGAGCCTAATATTACTATTACTATCAAGACTATTAAAGGTATTGTTAATACACACTCACCAGCATGGATAAGCTGCATTGCTGTTACACCGGAGGGACCTGCAGAAGTGAGGAAATTAATGTCAGTGGGCACAACTGTGCCATTGTTACTGAGTATCATACAGGTCAGTAGTACAACAGTTGCCTTTCACAGGTCAGCTGCTGATATTGAGAATATTACACTTGCACATTAAATACTATGATGACAGCTACAAACCAAGGACACACCTCACACATGCATTAACTACCAGTGTACACAACAGTCAACTATACATATGGCATATTACCTGCACGCTCGTAGTCTTGGTGCTGTGTGGCTCCAGCCACCATCATAATGCAGGTCTGCTGCTGTTGTTGTTGGTGGGCTGGAGCCACAACACTTATGAGTAGTCCCTCAAGTCTGGTGAGTGGGGGATGTGTAGCCACCCCACCACCTGTGGCAACCTGTTGCCCATGGATATCCGACGCACACTAATGGACATTTCTGATTAAATCACTGCAGGGATGTCGTACCTGCTCATATGTCCTATTATGCATGCCTATGTCATTTACCCGACGGACCAGGTCTTGCCACAGTGCAGCCCTCTCCTGCTGATTCTGGCTGGTGCGGGAAAAGAGTATTGCATAATCCTGCACCAGGTTCTGGTGTATTTCCTCATCCTCAGCTGCAGAGTATGCTGGATTGCGCTGGTGAGCCATGGTCCTGAAAAAGGAAATAACATGATATCAGCAAAATATGTCAGCAGAATTTGGCACACATACTACACATGCTACTCGACTGTTGTGATACAACATATCTCACATATATAGCATCTGTCTGTCTATTGGTGGATACACATGTAAATGGCCAGGTATCAGTGCTCAGCCAACAACTGTGCAACAGTACCTGGCACACTCCATATGACATACTACCAAACCCCAGCAGTCAGAACACTGATTCAGGTCCAAAGCACCTCCTCACTCTGGGGGTTTGTCTTGAGGTACAGTATGGGGTACATCATCAACTACTGTGATCTGACCACAAACTAATTGCCCTGGATATACATATCCACCTCCACCACCAGCACAAATGACTACAGTGAATAACATTTCAAATGCAAACTTTACACTTAATAACACTGAGATAGTATCCTTTAAGCCCACTGGGCCAGTGGAAGACACAACCCACAATGCTGACTCCTTCACAAATGATTTCTACGGACATCTCCGAGAATGCATGGATCATGCAATCCCATATAAGACCAAGACACTCTCCACAAAGGGAAAGCATCTTGTCTGGTGGACCCCAGCCATAGACAGATTGTATAACAAAAGATGGAAGCTACTGCAAGACAGAGCATAATTCCATAAAGGGAAGGCATGTCATATCAGCACTAGTAAAGAGCTATGTTCTCTCATACAAACATCCATGAGCAACTTTGAGAGGGAAATCACCGGGGACACTACAGATAACCACAAGGCCTTCTTCAGTTATGTTAGAAACCTGGTCAGAAACCAACCTGGTCAGAAACCCTCCAATATGATCATCGTTAGTACACAACAACAAATAATTCACTGAACCCACAGATAGGTTCATAGGTTCATAGGTTCATACTAGGCTATCTGCCCAAGGGCATTTATAAGCCTAGCCCATAGTTATTTGGCTTTCGCCACCCCTTTAGTTTGAATAAAACTATGCCTATTATTTTGCTGTGCCTCTGTCAAGCAGTGACACTGAAGTAATCCCTGGGATATATCTGCAATCCCCCATCCATTGGTCAAGATTCCTCTTGAACAAGGCCAGCGAGGTGCTCTGCCTCACATGTACTGGGATTTTGTTCCACAGCATAGGGAGTCTCTGGGTGATGAATCTGTCCCTCCAGCATGTTCTATTAATAACCGTGTCAAGGTTCAAGTCTCCCGCCCTTGTGGTTCTGAGGGATCTAGATTTTTTGAGGTGAAGCATATTCATCAAATCAGGGTTTGACATGGCCTTATATGTCAGGCACAGGTCACCTCTGAGCAAGCGGTATGAGACTGAATAGAGCTGGAGTTCTTTCAGTCGGGCAGCATAAGACATATTTTTGAGACCCTTTATCCTTTTGGTGAGGAACTTTTGGGGCCTTTCCAGCTGCTGCAGGTGTCTGGTCAGATACATTCCGAATGGGGCATTGTACTCAATCATAGGTCTAATGAGTGATGATTACAGGGGGGCAATGACCTCCCTTGATCTAGATGTGAATCCCTTCATGATCAGGTGGGCAATGTAGAAGGTTTTCCTAACTACTTTAGCAACATGAGTGTCAAACGAAAGGCTACTGTCAACCTGGGTCCCCAGATCCCTGATGACTTCTTCTGTGCTCAGTGGATTGCCACCTATATGGTAGCTAGGGTAACCTTGTTTTTCCGAAGGGTATGACTATGCATTTCTTGGCATTTAACTTTAGGCCATGGCTCTGGCACCAGTTATCCGTTTCTGTGAGGCCCTTCTGAAGGATATCTGTGTCAGATGTGTTTTCGACTATGGCGCCTAGTTTGCAGTCATCTGCAAACTTTGTCAGCCATAACCCTCCTGTGTTTGCTTGTACTTCAGAAAAGTAGATGCCGAACAAGAGTGACCCAGGACTGAGCCTGTGGGACACCACTTGTGACAGGCTTTGAGTCTGACATGGCTCCAGCAACTCTGACCCTGTGGGTTCTGTCACTTAGCCAGTTTGCAACCCATCTTGTGATGTATGGGTTTACATTCAAGCTGATGAGTTTTTGATGATACCTGAGTGGGGTATTGTGTCGAAGGCCTTTGCCAGGTCAAGGTAGGCTGTATGGACTGCCTTTCCCTCATCAATGGCCTTGGTGACTGTCTCGAAAAAGTCAACCAAGTTTAAAAGTCATGATCTGCCTTTGACAAAGCCAAACTGGGTTGGATCCAAAGTCTGCAAGTTCCCTATGTCTTTATTTATGAGTTCCATTATGATCCTCTCCATGGCTTTGCAGATAAGGCTTGTCAAGCTAATGGGACGGTAATTTCCAGGGTCGGTGGAGGCACCGCCCTTGTGAAGTGGGACCACAGTCGCCGTGCGCCACTCCTTGGGTACGTATCCTGAGGTGAGGCTAAGATTATTGTGGCAGATAGGTTCAGTGCATGTTTCCACCCTCCCTCTCCCCCAAACTAAGACATACTTATCCCAGCTGAATGTATCCTCCCTGTCATCACAGATGTCCAGGTGAGAGCCGCCCTCAGAAAAGCAGAAAACACAGCATCAATGGGACCTGATGGTATCCCCGGTTGCATGCTACATGAACTCCAAGAGGAGCTAAACACACATATAGAAGTGCTATGTAACACTAGCCTGACTACAGAATATGTACCTGTACACTGGCGTACAGCAGCAGTGGTTCCACTCCATGAAGGAGGCACATCTACATACTAATACAATACAACACAATACAAGACATTACAATACAATACAATACAATATGCTATTGCCCCTGGGACTACAGCAGCATACTGTTCTGCTACCCTGACCATTGTGACACATGTGATGTGATGGTACCTGCTCCTGTCAAACAGTTACACAGGGTGACTCATATGGCATATTATCTATCTGACTAACATTCAGCACGGGTATGTGTGACATGTACTTATGGGGAGTCTTGCTTCTTAACGCTGTGTGGTTTATTGCAGGGTATGTCTTATCTGTGGGTAGGAACCTGTACCTCCACCATGTGCTCTCTACTGCAGTGTCAAGGATGACACACAGCAGTCATTTAGGTTGTCGATGGTGTGAGGTGTTACTATGATTGTTGGACATCTGTCATGGGTGTGACTTAAGTATGTAAATCCAGGAGTGGTAACCTCTATGTGGGTAGCATGTGTGTACTCTGTGGTGTTGTCAGTCACTGTGCATTGGTAATGTGTTTTAGTGCATTGTCACAGTGTTGTACACGTCACTGTGTCCTTCTCCATATCTGTAGCTGTCATGTGAGGTACATACCGTGGCAGCCATTGTGTGGTGTGAAGGGGTACACTGACCTACATGTCCATAGCTGACACACCATGTCTGCTGACACATACCATGTGCAAGTATTCCAGGAATAGTGTGCCACTGTGACTATCATTGGGGGGACTATTGTACACATTTATGACCCTGTTCACCCCTGACACATGCAGTGGTGGGCAGCCAATCACATATCTGGTGGGTAGGTGATTTGATATGGGGTATGGTACTCCAGTTTCAACACTGGTGTTCACTCCATGCCTTTGTCACCAGGCACCTGTTGCAATACATCTGTACACATGTGCCTCACTCAGAATATATATACATCTCTCTCTCTCTCATATATACATATATATATATATATATATATATATATATATATATATATATATATATATATATATATATATATATATGTCTATATATATATATATATATATATATATATATATATATATATGTTTGTATACATATACACATATATATCTATCTCGATGTACATATATTGCTATAGATATGGAGAGAGAGGGGGGAGTGTGACAGAGAGGGGGTGAGAGTGACAGAGGGTGTGGGACAGGGGGAGTGTGAGATCGTCATATACAGTCATATCTGTAGATAGTCAGATCTGTCTGTCTATGTATATGTATCTACATTTATCTATATCTGTATGTGTGTATTACATATATATGTTTCTACATATTCTATCTATCTACATCTGTCTATGTATTCCTACATCCCTCTCTATGTATGTATACATATATATATGCGTATATATATATAGGTGTATATATATATATATATATATATATATATGTATACATACATACATATATTGACATACATATGTATCCATATGATAGATAGGTATATCAACATGTTTGTTTACAAAACTGTATACACACACTAACATACTGCTAAACATACATAACTGTGAAACCTACTTTGTACATTGCACTACAACCTACATTCAACCTACATTGATATGTGCACATAGGTGCCCTCACATACATATGTATGTACAGACTTCACTGATAGTTGCTGTATGTCCCCTGCCCTATGCACATCTTTATATACATATGGATACAGACCAATGACACATATGGACGGTTCACAGTATGTAGACTTTTAAAGTATTACTTTACATTACCTGTGTTTGTCACAGCTGCTTGCATTGCCGTTTGGTTTGGTGTCCTGCTGCTGCTCCAGTTGGCAGATGTCAGCTTTCTAGTCGGTTTTGATGAGTGTTTTTGTTTGTGTATGTTTTTTACTTTCTCTCTCTCTCTCTCTGTCTCCCTACCTCCAGAGGGTGCAATGAAAGTATTGCATGTGTGGACAGGGAGTACAGCATGCTTTTGTAGGTATCTGCATATGTCCATGTGATGGCCTCTGCACCAATTGTTAGCCAGCATTTGCTAATTGCATGCAGCCAGTTGTGCAATGATTGCAGTTCTCACTGTGATTCCAGGACAGTGCTATAAAAAGGTATGTGAGATAGGCATAGCCCTTTCAGAGTTTAAGGGCAGGGACCATGCTGGTATGCTGTGGACACTGTTCTGTGAGTATCTCTCTCATATTTCTGGCTGTGTTGTAGATTAACATTTCTCCATTCATTTCTCCAGTTTCCTGTACTAAGTGTGTATGTACACTGACACCTAAGACTACTACTACTGTTAATGTGGGTGTGTGTGCTTTCCTGTGGGACATGTGGTGTAACTGGTATATAGCAGTGGCTCTTGCACTTTGTTGCTATGGCTTCAATATTTGCCCTTTACATTCACTACTTATATGCCTGCTAGGTGTCTTGACTGTAGTGTGTTGCTGTGGCTTTCCTATTTTCAATGTACATTCACACTTTGGAATGCTTGCTATATCTGCTAGGGTGTTACTGCATGCAGTGTGGTCTGGCCATGGTGTGGGCCTTGACATCTATTAGGGTATTTGAGTATGCTGCTGAGCAGGCCCCAGAGACTCTCAGGTGCATCTTTTATCTGCCTCATGGAATGGTACATATCAGTGGGGTACACCCATTAAATTGCCTGGTATTCTGCAGTTGTGACTGTGGATTAGCATAAGCATATGTATTACTACACTATTTCCGACGTGCAAGTGGTGCATACTTTCAGTACTTCATAATTATCATTGCATGTGTTGTAACACCTTTCTGCCTACTGTTTGTACATTTCACAGGGAGTCTGTGGGGCATCCATGTAACTCAGTCACTGTTGCTATGACTAGGCTCTTAACTATTCAAATATGGCAGTGTCAGACCTCTCAAGTGTACAGATATTTGCAGGATGTCCACATTTTTGCCTCATATTTTGGTCCATATCTCATAAACAGCTTTTTCTGGCAAATCACTCTGGGCTCAAGTCAGACTATAGTGACAAACATTTCAGTTTCAGACTTCATACCCTTCCAAACATCCAACATAATGCAAAACCTGTTACTGTCTCAACTAAGTTTGTTGGAGCAATATTTGGAATGTGTCCCTGTTTTTGGGCCTTTGCTCCACATTTTTTATTACTTAGTCCGGATGTGTTGCTGTAAGAGGTTGTGGGGTATGGGCAGTGATTATCCTGCTGTGAGTATGTGTGTGGCTTGCAAGGTGTTACAGTGACATTATTACCTACTAGCTACCAACTAGCATGGCTGTTTCTGTTCACACACTACTATTATAGAAATCCACTACATTTGACAGTAAATATACATGACATGCTTTGTGTACCACACATCCTATATTCCCTTTACATTCATTCCTACTATTACATGATATATTTATTCTAGCACAATGTTCTTATATAACAGTCATGGTTTAGTGGTAAGTCATGCAGACTACTGTTTCCTGGGTTCAGGACTGACAGTGAGAATTTATTTTGCTTTTGAGCAGACAACAGGCCTTGTCATTCAGAGTGACTAAGGCACTTTTAAGCAGTTGTAACTGGGTTAGTGCTGGTTTGCGCAGAGCTCATGCATGTGCACTGGTGTTCAGCTCCACGCACACCCGCTTACAACTGCTTAAAAGTGCTTACTCTTGCTCACACCCGCGCTAATTTCTTTGAAAGAAATGAAAATGGGGATTCAGGAAAGTGGTGAAAAAGGGGTCACAAAGAGGGTAAGACAGTAGGGTAACAAGCTTGGGTTTTTCAGGAGGGATGTAGGTAAGGCCCATAGCTGCCCATTTCTTCATCAGCAACAGCTGTGCATATGTTTGTAATTTGGTGTGACATTTGAAACCTTCCACTCCTGAGAGAGGTGTAAGGACAACAATAATACTTGTACAGCCAATTGTAATTGACAGTTTCCATGTCCAGCAGACATGTGTGCGAAATGGACAGCTATGTATGGGGCATAATTTTTTTGTGGATACAGAGTGCCCTTTTTTTTTTTTTTTCAGGTGAGAGTGGTATGTCAGGTACAGGAAGTCGGTATAGCTGGGGAGATAGGTTGGGTAGGTTAACAGACAAGACAAACAAGACGCATACAGGGGCGCTGTATGACACATGTGGGAGGGTTACACAATTGACGAGGATGGATGTTTGGATATCTAGAGCCCATGAGCCCACAGATGGCAACAGTGGAACTGATATCCCCACCCATGGGCAGTTGCCACTGTGCCTTCACTGCCCAGGATGGGGCTGTGCTGGGGGCTGTGTTGGCCAGGCAGCAGGCACGCCCATTAGTTGTGCCACCTGTGCCTCAAGCTGGCGTAGGGGCCCAAGAACAGCGTCCTGGATCTCCCTACGCACCACAGTCCAAACATTACGGAGGGTGAGTGGATGTTCTTCTCCGGCCACACTTGCAGAGGGCAGATGAGCCCCATCCTCTGCAGCGCTTCCACCTGCAGGTGGCACAGGGCCATCGGAGGAGGGTCCGGCTTGGGCACTACTGCCAGGTGCACTCGCCAGCTGAGGAGGGAGAGGTGGGTCCGCTGGAACCCACCTTCCCTGTCATCCCATGTTTTGCATTATGTCATGACAGTTTTGGTTAGTAACGTACAATACCATTCACAATTAGTTGTAACAGCATGCATTAGTATTCCCATTAACCAAACACCCAGATATTCAAACCATTGAACAGCAAGCATAACACATGCATATTTTGAACAGCAATACACAGTCCAACAACATGCAGGGTTGATTGATGGCAACAGGCCATCAGGTTTGGATGTATGAACAGGGCAGATGCATCAAAGTACATGCAAATATGTATGAACCAACAGGACAAATGTCCAGGGGTGTTAATTGTGATTGCACATACCAATTTCACGTGGAATGGATTATATGTGGTTATAGGGTAGGGTGAACAAAATTTAATTAACAACTTCAAATACCAATACATATGCTGTACATTTCTAATAGCTGCAGATATATACACACTACAGTTCTGCGTACAGTTTCCTATGTGATAACTACTTCAAGTTGGTGATAGGAATGTTACTGCTACATCAATATACATTTTCATTTTTATTCATACACATTCATATCTGGATCTGTTCACCTACATCATCCTGCTACATTTGCTTTATATAGCTATAGACAACTGTGGATGTTTGATATTTCAGACAACCATACTATCTGCATATTGCAGGCTGAGAGCAACATATCCAGATTTTGGGATACACATTCCAGCTGCAGTACCGTTTTCAACACATGTTACTGTTTGGTTCTGCCTGTCACATTTATTTCATTCTGTACTGACTGCAGTATACTTTATTCAGGAGTTGTTACTACTTTATTGGTGGATTCATAACTCTTTCTCACACTCTCTCACTTGTTTTATTTTTACAATTCAGGATGGTAATTAATTCTAGGCTTTATTGACATGTTTTACCTGTAGTTATAACAATCCTTTCCAACAGTCTCACTTCTGTCATGTTTCTGTATTTCAACAGGGATATATTTCACACATGTGTTTTACTGAGCTTCTGTAGCTGTACTTTTCAGCCTGCTGCAGGTTATGTACTATTATATTACAGGTGGGACATCTTTATTTCAGACTTGTTTCATTTTTATGTTTGGATTAAAGGCTGCATCACACTTTTGTAATCAAGCAATACTTGCAAACCCTCTTACACTGTTACTTGCACATTTTATTAATTAGTGACTACACTGCACTCTTTTGCTAACTGTCATACTTATATATTTATTTACAGTTTCAGGGAGTGAATTACTGACCTGCCTGGTGGCGCAACCGTGCCAGCCTATCGCCATAGGCTCTACGGTTCACAGAACGGACACCTGCAGCTGTAATATAAATAAAGTAATATTGGAATACACATCTCCATAATATCAGCTAGGTTAATTTCTTACATAAATAATTACATGTAACTTACTCAGTAGTGGGGCATTGGGCATTTGCCGGGCCTCCTGGATCCAACGGTTCAGTTGGTCCTGCTTCCATCTCTTCAGGTCTGCATGGTGGTGACGGACCTGCTCACCAGTCCTTGGTATCCCTGTGGCACTGGTGAGATCATGAGCCAACCGGTCCCACGCCTCAGCCCTACATGCTCCCCACAGGACCTGGCCCTGCATGAGTTGGGCCTCATGATTGTGGACAAGGAGCCAAATCATATATTTGGACTCCTCAATGCCCCACCTCTGTGCTCGGAAGTAATTACCCTCACCTACACCTGACATTCTGGCTGCAAGTCGGTTCTACTATCGGTTATGCTGTGTATTCCTGCCTATGGGGCTTATATATGCCGTTTTTCCCGCACTTATCTGTGATTGGCCATTTTGGAATTGTATCAGCTTCACAAAACCTGTTTTGTCATGCTTCTCTTTCTATTCATTCCTATATATATATGCTATTACTGCATTTCTAAATGCAACTGTCGTGGCTTAGTGATTCAGTACCTTGACTATGGTGCATGGTATCTTGGGTTTGAACCTGGCCACTGATTTTTATATTTTATGACTGTCTACACCGGCTAGGAGGTGTGTCTGTGTAAAGGCAGTTTTGTTACAGCTTGCTCAACGTTGCCTGTCAGTTAGCTTGTTGGCGCGGCACGCAGCTCCGCGCCAATGGGTTACGCTGGTTTATGCTTCATTTGGCTGTCAGCATGCATATTTCGCTCAGCTCAGCTATGGGCACACAGTTTCAGCATGTTAAACCACTGCTCACCTACGGGCACTCATTTTACAGCTGTTAAACCATTGCTCACCTATGGGCACTCATTTTATACCTGTTAAAACACTGCTCACCTACAGGCAGATGTACTCAACTTGTTAGACTGTAGCTCAGCTATAGGCACATCTGACATTTTTTTTTTTTTTATTATCTCACATTTCTTAAAAATACATGGCCCATTTCATTACATTTTACATAAAATATAATTTTATATGTGTACATATATGTCAGGGACTTGTTTCGTGCTTATTTCACTAAAAATAAATATTGATGTTGTGTGGGCTCGAACCATGAGTGCCTGCTCTTCAGCCGACGTCTCTACCGCTACGCTATTGCTTCTTGGCTTACTTTGCATATTTAGTTCTTATATGCTTTTCCACTGACTGCTAACTGTTGCTAAGCTACGATCACGCCCGTGCAAACGAGCGCATTCATGGGCAAACATCTTTACAATTTAAAAAAAATTTATAAGATGTTCATTTCTACATTTTTATGTTCGTAGTCTGTGGGGGCATGTGTTGTGTTGTGTTTATTCGCATTTACACGGGCTCTGTGGTGGGGGTTTACTTTTGAGACATTTACTCTTCTGAGGGCATGTCCGTTTGCAGGGCGTGGCCTACGGACATGCCCCTTACTGTCTTCCACGGACTGTGTTAGCCTTAGGTGTTATTCAGCATGCCCTCATGCATATGCATGACATGCTGACGTCACACCGTTTAACTGCAGCCTCCGTGTAAGCCTTGTAACTCTTACACGGAGGCTTTGTGAATCCTGCCTATTGTCAATCCAGGCATTTCAAGACAAAAAGTATTAATTTATTTTTTCCAATTCCATTTTTATGACTTGTTCTACATATTTTCCATTCAGAAACCTTCCAGGAAAAATGACATTTTTTTATTGACCATAAGTAAAATATATTTAAGTAATGTCCAGTTGTACAGACTGGCACTAGGCAAAATGATACTCCCTAAAGTGTTACTCTTATTCAGAATACTGGACTCAAGTATTGCTTTGGATGGGTACCACTAAAATGTTATTTTTATCTGATAAATAATGTTGTGTCTGATGTTAAAATCAATGAAATGTGGCAGAGTAATTTTGAAAGTAAAAACCATTTTGATAATGATCAATTTATTCTACATAGAAAAAAACTGATTTCAGCAATCAATATGCAATGTCAATAGTTTCAATGAAGAATTGTTTAAAATGTCATTTAGTTAAGTACTACTTTGAATATGAATAGACACCTAAGTAAGTCAATGGTTTGACTGACTATATTCCACTGAAAATTGAAGAAAACTCTTCTTTGAATTTATCATTTATCAGAAGAACCAAATACGTTTTTGATATGTATATAAAGAGTAGAGAATGAACTGAATTGAGATAATTAACAAGATTTAATAATGTAACACAAGTTTAGTCAGGAATCAAAGTAAGCACATCAACATATAGGGTGAAGGTTTAGTACTTAAGACTTGAACTTCCATTGCATAAAGGGGAAAGAGATTTGATAATACATACCAAAAGGTTCTACTGATAAAAACTAAAGCACTGCTGGTGATTCCCTGCTGTGTTTTCCACCTACCGTCCCATTTGTTCATCTGGTTTTTAAACCTGGTGAGTTTAAGCTGCACACTCCTAGTGTAAATTGAGCTTAATACATACCTAATCTTCTAAACTGCTGTTGATATCCTGAATTATGTATTTGCTGTTCCTTATACCTCTATTGAAAAAGTACATTTTGGCACCCATTGTCTATTCTACTTGATATGACTTCATTATCTAGTTAGCTGTTGGATAAAGTAGTGTATTTTACACTCTTAGCAAACAATTGTTTTTACATCAAAAAAGGTCAATTGATTTTCGATCTAGTGCACTGGGAGGTGGTCTGGAATGTTTAGGTTGGGGAAACTCTTGTGATTTCTGAATACAGTTCTTTTGGCTGGAAGGCTTATTAATCAGCTTATCTTGTTCTTTAGTGCCTTTATAAATTCTGTACAATTGAATGGCTCTTGGCTCATTTATTCAAAGCAAAGTACTTTTATTGAATAATCACAATTTTATAAGTGTTTAAAGTACATTGTTTTATCTATATCTTTAAGTTTGTTTGTGGTAGCATTTTATACTTTTTACATTTGCGTGTGGTAGCATTTCAGTCCAGATACTCCTTTATTATGCTTTTACATTAGGGGGACTGCAATTATTTATCTAGTGGCACTAGGTGTTTACCTGGACGATCTGAGCTGGGAAACGCACAAAGAGGCTCTTAAGTATTTTTTGTACTTCTCTGCACAAGATTTGCATTGTTCTGATACCTAGATAGTATAGACCAGATTCAGACCTGCTGAATCTGGCCTGTTATTGATACAGTTGAGCACTTAACCAGACATCTTACATTAAGAGTGGCTCCCCTGCACCCTTGGGCTCTGTCCCAGTCGGACTTTTCCAGTAAGCAAATGTTAAATAAATAAAGTGTGTGAATAAAGCCTTGTCTGAACTGGGGATTGCTGGAGGAAGGTCCACTGTGTGATTTCCTATTGGTATATTAGCTTAAAAGTGTTTTAATTTTTACCTGTATTTAAGCCTCTTATTGCGACTTGCAGTGCACAATGCAACCGAGGTTTTCAGTGCCCTGTATAGATGCAAATACTTTGAAACTCAATTTTTTCCTAGGCATCTTTCAGTGGAACCCTTCCAAACTTCCCTGCTGCACTACAGGTACACTAAGCAGTGTTGTCACACTTATCATCCATAGTGTTCAATAGAACAAACACCTTTGTTAGTCCTAGCTCAAAAACTGGTCAGACTAGCCCACTCCCTTCCCCAGAAGTACATACAGTAAAACCTACTATAATGCACGGGCAGTTTCCCATCATTTCACTGGCCAGGTTGATTGACATTTGCATCCTGTGACAATGTATCAATTGCCTCATGTATACTGACAACCACTTACTCCTACAACAAACAAATACCATATGTAAGAGATGTAATTACAAACCAGACATCAAACAGGATGTCAGCGCACACTCTTCACCTCTCACACAGAATGAGGTCATAACACATAATCCCACATACATGGAGATACTCACTAGAAGCCTACTAAAAGATTAGAGACCTCCCAAATGTAAACCACTTGCACACACACTGGTATGTCAAAAGAAAACATTACACATAATAACACATGCACCAGTGTATCAGCAGATAATCTTCTAAGGCAAAATACCTCAAAACCTAATGTGTTGGTCATAGGCAACTCCATAGTGTGGCACACAGATGTCCCCCTCACCAGGCTTGGACAAGGAGAAGGTCATGGTCAGCTGCCTGTCAGGTGCCAGGATCCATCAAATCACAAATGCACCAAAGAACAAATACCTTTATGACACTGTCATAATCCATGTTGGGGTGAATGACTTGAGACGTACCTCTCTGGACTATATGAAGAAAGACATGACTGAAGACTGAGATTATGTGTTCCAGGCAGGTATGACCATAGCTCTAAGCAGCATTCCACCTTAACCTAGGATGATGCCACAATATAAACAAAAAATGATTGACTTCAACAATTGGCTTAGCTTGTGGTGCCAGTCCAGTCAGCCTGAGAAGACATAGTTGACAGGCCATGCTACTTTGCCAGAGATGGTCTGCACCTGTCTCCTCTAGGCTTTCAGATCCTGGCTGAGGTGCTAGCCTCTCCCACAGTGCCTTTTTTACACAATGTCAATGCAACCAAATTTCCAGTGTAACAAAATCCACTCAAGACAAACTTAAGGTTCTGTTGCTTAACTCATTCTCTCCAGCACAGCTCTTTTGAGTGTGTACCTTTAACTCACAGTGGGTGTGGCTTGAACCTTTAAAGAATGAATTTATCATCTTACAATTCTAACAAATACTCACTGACAGTGGTCAAATTTCAGTAGAGTTGTGTTTGCCATCATGTATGCTTCATAATAAAATTCTGATCCCTTATATGTAGCATGGTTTTGAAATTATTAATGCAAATATGAACAAGCAATATTTGACACCTAGAGGCACAGTAGGAGTTAACTGCAGAGACAACTGGAGGCACACTCGGTTGTAATGAGTTAATGTTAGGAGTCTAAACATGAAACTGCACTCCGTGGAAGCACTCCTCATCTTGTAAGATGCTGATTTCTGTGGAGTCACTGAGACATGGTCCAAAGCTGCAGACAGCACCCCAGCTATGCAAGGCTAGAATGCCTTACATACGTTCAGACCTCAAAATGAGAGTGAAGAAAACAAAGGTGGAGGTGTATCCATCTTTATTAAAGCCAAGTATATCTTGACACTGGTCAAAAATTATGACTCTCTCAAACTATTCCATGTCCAATTAACTATAAGCAAAATACCTTACCACATCATTACTAGCAATAGATCCCCCACCAAGAACAAAGAAAAGCACACCATCTACCTGGACTTACTGGAGTCACTCACCATAAGCCCAATATTTACTTTACCAGAAAGGCTCATCCAGACTCTGCTATGCTTTGCTGTGAAGGAAAGGTTAGTTTGCTTTTATTTTTTGTATTACTGTATTGTCTTTCTATATTTTGAATACTGTAGTTTGTTTTCTTTACCTTGTGTTTTGCTTGTATTCTGTTTTAGCAGCATATTAAAACTTCAAAAGAGACCACAGATCTCTCTGTTCTGAGTCAGGCAGAATTTTTTCCCGCCCATTTAAGTTGTCTTGTTAAATACCACTGTCTTTCTAGTTGCCCCTCCTCTTATGTTAATCTGACCATATATCTCATTTCTCTCTACTTTCACTGGCTTATGTGAGTAATCACAAAATCATCATTTTTGAAATCCCACCCCTTCAATTATTTAAATTTATTGGCCATCCTACAGTATTTCATAGTACCAAAATACAAAAGCAACCACCCCTTTCAATCCATCTTGCTGTTTTAAAAATAGTAACTCTCCACTAAACCTTAACTTTTTAAACAGGTAAAACTCAAGTTACCTACTTTCACATCTAACTTCTCTAGTGCACACTGCAGAGTGCATTCTTTTCAATCTTACCTTTAAGCATCTCTGTGACTAGCACTTTCTCTAATACCTGCTGGAAAGCACTAGGAAGCCTTAAACTCATACAAACACTGAACTCTCCTTGTTAACAAGGAGAAATTAATAGTAGGCACTAAACAGCCTATAATTGCAAAGTACCTTGCTAAGGAAACAGCTCCTATACTTTACAAAGAAAAAAAAAGTCCCAAACCAGGCATGTCCAAGGGTCAGCTTCCGGTGATTTCTCCTGTCCACCTGGTGAATCTGGGCATACTGGGGCAAAGCAGCAATTGCCTCATGTACACAGACAACCCTCTCCTCCTACCCCCCAACACTACAACCTGTGAGAGATGCACTTACATAGCCAAAATGGAAGCAAAGCTCTCTCCACCCAAGATTGTGCTAAACAGTCAAGAGGAGAAGGTTAACACCCACACTACACCTCAAGCAACACATAGCCCTTCTAAACCCACACCACCAAGACCCACATATAGCAACACTAAATCCACATATGCAGAGGCCCTTAACTGTAACCTGCCCAAGCAACAAAGACCTCTGAAGCTGAAACGCAAACAAACACCAATCACAACCAATGTGTCACATAGTTCACAACACCAGTGTGCCACCCAGCAACAGCCCCTAAGGCAAGACAATGTACCTAACACTTTAGTCATAGGTGACTCTATAGTCCAGCACACTGATGTCCCTCTCACCAGGTTGAATAAGGAGAAAATTACAGTCAGCTGCCTGTCGGGTGTCAGGATCCGCCACATAACGCATGCACTCAAGTCACTCCACAACAAGTACAAATATGACTCTGTCATTGTCCATGTCGGGGTGAATGACTTGAGACGTACCTCCCTGGACTACATGGAAAGAGACATGGAAGAGCTCTCGGATCATGTGGTCCAGGCAGGTATGACCCTAGCCCTGAGTAGCATCCTGCCTTCGCCCAGAATTATACCACAATATAAGGATAAAATGATTGACTTCAACAATTGGCTAAGCTTATGGTGTCATTCAAAGGGGATCCAGTATCTGTCTGCCTCGGACGACATGATTGACAGACCACGATGCTTTGTCAGAGATGGTCTGCATCTGTCGCCCCTGGGATTCAGGTTACTGGCTAAGGCTCTTGCCACCCCTATAGTGCCTTTTTTAGGCAAACTTCAAAGGACAAAACCACCACCGTAACAGGTACAAGCATGCAAAATCTGAAGGTAATGCTACTCAATGCTAGAAGTCTAAACCTCAAAATGCACTCTCTCGAGGCACTCCTAAAAATGGAGAACATTGATATCTGTGCAGTAACTGAGACCTGGTTCAAGGCTCCAGAGAGCACCCCTGCAATACCAGGCTACAACTCTTACCACACTTTTCGGCCACCAAACCAGGACCGAAACACTAAAGGTGGAGGAGTGTCAATATTCACCAAGGATATTCACACCACCAGGCTAGTTGGCCAACACAATGTGTCTGAAATTCTCCAAGTGCAACTAACACTAGGTAAGACTGCAATCCAAATTGTAGCTTGCTACAGATCTCCCACCATACCCCAAGATTCTCACTACACCTTTCTAAACATACTGGAAAATATTAAGATAGAACCAAACACCCTAATACTGGGTGATTTTAACTACCCTGCCATTAACTGGGAAAACTACTCATGTCCCAACACCTTTCTGCAACGTTTCTTGTAATTCATAAATTCCAACGCCCTGGATCAACTAATCCATAGTCCCACCAGGGGCTCCAATATCCTGGACCTGGTCATTACCAACATGGGGAATCAATGCTCCATACCTATGGTCACCCCCTCGTTAGTCAGGTCTGACCATAAGCTAATCACCCTTAACATCCACATCCCACCACCACCCCCCAGTAAAGAAACCACCATAAAAAACTTCTCCAAAGCCAACTTCATGCTACTCAAGTCAGAAGTGACAAACTTCATGACACCCATGCAGATGGGAACTGAAAGTTCAACTGCTGAATTCTACACTAAGGCACTGTATGAGCACATCCAGTCATGCATGAATCGTGCCATCCCAAATAGAACCAAAATGCTCTCATCCAAAAAAAAGAAGCCAATCTGGTGGTACCCTGCCATAAACAAACTTTACAACAAAAGGAAGAAACTTTTGCAGAAAAGAGGAAAATCCCAGGATGCAAAAAACTCCCTTACTAGCCTCAGTAAGAAACTGAGATGCCTCATAAAATCCTCCAAAGCTAGTTACGAAAATAAAATTGCCAAAGATTCCAAAGACAACCACAAAGCATTCTATAACTATGTCAAGAATCTAAATGGCAATGCTCAGATCTGCTCTGAGCTAAAACAGAATGGCATTAAATATACTGATCCGAAGGATATTGCCAATATCCTGGCAGATCAATTCAGTGCCAACTTCACCCCCCTCTTACCATCTAAATGGCCCATCTCAATACAGGAAGATTGCCAAATTCCAGTAATAATGGCCACACAGGTACAAAATGCACTCTCTAAAGCCAAGAATACAGCATCCATGGGACCAGATGACATCCCAGGCTGTGTACTACATGAACTACAATATGAACTGGCACCTCACCTAAGTGTCATGTTTAATCATAGCCTCACCTCAGGTTTCATGCCCACTGAGTGGCGCAGAGCTACAGTTATCCCAATCCACAAGGGGGGATCCACCTTGGATCCCGGAAACTACCGTCCCATCAGTCTGACAAGCCTTATCTGCAAGGCCATGGAGCGTATTATCATGGAACTTATAAACAAAGACATTGGCAACCTTCAAACACTGGACCCCACCCAGTTTGGGTATGTGAAGGGCTGATCTTGTCTCCTGAACCTGATTGACTTCTTTGAATCAGTCTCCAGAGCCATGGACAAGGGTGAGGTGGTCCACACAGCCTATCTAGACCTTGCCAAGGCCTTTGACACCATCCCCCACTCTGGAATCATAGATAAACTTACTAAGTTGGGCATTAATCCCTATGTCACCCAATGGGTTGTTAATGGCTTACTGATAGAACCCACACTGTAAAAGTAGCCGACTCCAAATCCAGCTCCAGACAAGTGACAAGTGGAGTACCTCAGGGTTCAGTCCTGGGGCCACTCTTGTTTGGCATCTACTTCTCTGAAGTACAGGTCAACACTAAGGGACTCTGGCTAACAAAGTTTGCAGATGACAGCAAACTGGGAGCCATTATTGAATCCCCAAATGATGTGGATACTCTACAAAAGGGCCTTACAGAAACAGATGCTTGGTGCCAGAGCCATGGGCTCAAGCTCAATGCCAAGAAATGTATTGTTATCCCCTTTGGGAAAAAACATGTATCCATGAATTTCCATATAGGTGGCAGTACACTAAACACAGAAAGTGTGATAAGAGACTTAGGAACACAGGTGGACAGTGGTCTCACCTTCGATAACCACATCGCCACAACAGTCAGGAAATCCTTCTATGTGGCACACCTCATCACAAAGGGCTTTTCATCCAGAAAAAAGGAGGTCATTGTCCCACTGTACTCATCCCTCATTAGACCCATTATAGAATACAACGCCCCATTTGGTATGCACCTCTCAAGACATCTGCAACAACTGGAAAGGCCTCAGAAATACCTCACTAAAAGAATCACAGGCCTAAAGCAGATGCCCTATGCTGACCGCCTTAAAAAACTCCAGCTATAATCTGTCGCATATCGTCTACTCAGAGGCGATCTCTGCTTAACATACAAGGCCATGTCAAACCCAGAGCTGCTGGACATGCTACACTTAAAGAAATCCCAATCCCTCAGAGCTACATGCTCCAGGGATCTAAACCTTGTCATTACAATAAACAAAACATGCTGGAGGGATAGGTTCCTGACCCAGAGACTCCCCAGACTCTGGAATAAATTGTCCATACATGTCAAGCAGAATGCCTCTTTGGACCTCTTCAAGAGGAACCTTGACGATTGGATGGGAGAAAGGAAATTCACCCCAGGGATCACGTCAGTCGCCCTGCTAGACAGGGGTCCAGGAAAGTAAATAATGTGGGAAGAAATAGCCAGGGAATTGTTATGGCTAGGCTTGTATAGGCCCTAGGGCTGATAGCCTAGTACCAACCTATGAACCTATGAACCTTTGTCATGGGAGATTTCAACTAACCTTCCATCAACTGGATGACATACATGAGCAGAAACATGCTCGCCTAGAGATTCCTGGGCTTTGTCAATACAAATGCTCTTTAATAGATAGTCTGCACTCTCACAAGGGGCTCATGTTCTTGACCTAGTACTCACCAACATGGGGGGGGGGTCACTGCACTCCCCCTGTGTGATGCTATCCCTGGTAAGATCAAACAATAAATCAGTACCATTCAAAGCAACTTGCAAACCTGTCACCACCACAGGAACAAAAAATAAATAAATAAAATAAAATATTTTTCCAAAGCAAACTACAGCCTACTAAGAGATGGTATGAAAAGTTTATACCACCCCCCCCCCCCCCACAGTCACAGAGAAGAATGGATCCTATGGAGAGGTGTACACAAATGCCCTGCATAAACACTTAAGCAGCTGTATAGACTTAGCTGTACCTGCATGGATTAAAACCAAGCCATCCCAAAAAAACAAGTCACCCTGGTGGACCTCAAGTATAAACAGGTTATATAACAAAAAGAAGAAACTGATGTCTAATAACAAGAGGAAACTGACTCAGCAGAGGAAGAATTCTCTCCACAGCTTGAAAAAGCAAATCATGAATCTTGTAAAGTTGTCTAAAGCTAACTACAAAGCTAAAATAGCATCCATAGCTAAGGATAATCATAAGGCACTCTTTAACTATGTCCAAAATCTAAACAGGAATGCCCAGATATGTTTCAAACTGGTAGCTGATAATACCACTCATACTACACCAGTGAAAATTGCCAACCTGGTAGCTGACAGGTTTGGCACAAACTTCACCCCACTGTTACCGCCAGCCATACCCCAAAGCATACCTGACATCAGTCCTCTGCCTAGTATCTCTAGAGATCAGTTCATAGTTGTGTTCTCCAAGGCCAATAATATGGCCTCCATGGGACCAGATAATATCCAAGGTTGCTTATGAAGCAATCTAAAACAAGAGCTAATGGACCCACTTGGCATTTTCTTAAACCATAGCCTGAGAACTGGCTTTATTCCAGCAGAGTGAAGAACAACAACAGTAATCCCCTTGCACAAAGTGAGGCCATGAACTGACCCTGGAAACTATAGGACCATAAGTCTAAGCAGCCTCATCTGCAAGGCCATGGAAAGAATCATCATGGATCTTATCAACAAGGACATAGGTGACCTTCCGACTCTAGACCCAACCCAGATTTGCTTTGTTAAGGGTAGATATTTCTTATTAAATCTAGTAGGCTTCTTTGAGAAAGTCACCAAGCTCTGGATGAAGGTATGACAGTACATACTGCCATCTTGACTTAGCCAAGGTTTTTGATACAATCCCCAATTAGGTATCATTGAAAAACTCTTCCAGCTGGGGATTAACACTTACATCAGTAGATGAGTAGCCAATTATATCACCAACAGAACACATATTGTCAAAGTTGGTGACTCCACCTCTAGCAGTAGACCAGTCACCAGTAGCATACCACAAGGATCTGTGCTGGACACCTTACTGTTTGAAATCTATTTATCCTGGCTATAGTTAATGGCCTTTGGCTTAACAAGTTCTGTGACTATTGCAAATTGGGTGCAACCATTGAGTCCCCCAATGTTGTTAGCATATTACAGGAAGGGCTTACACAGACAAATGACTGGTGACAAAGCCATGGTCTAAAACTAAACATAAAAAAAGTTAATTATTATCCCCTTTGGCAAAAAGGAATTCCCTATTAATTATTAATTATTAATATTGATAGCACCTCCCTAAGATCAAACCCAGTGGTGCAAGATCTGAGAACACAGGTAGATAGCAATCAGAACTTCAACCACCAAGTTTCCACAGTGGTAAGGAAAGCCTTATGTGCATCTCATAAATAAGGGCATCACATCCAGGTCTAAAGATGTTATAACTCTACTGTACTTGACCCTCATCAGACCATTAATAGAATACAATTCTCCCTTCTGCATGTACCGCTCCAGACACCTGCAGCAGCTGGAGTGACTACGGAGGCTTCTCATCAAGAAAATGCAGGGCCTGCAAACTATGACTTAGACGGATAGACTGAAAGTCCTGTCACTGTACTCTGTATCATATAGGCTGTTGAGAGGTAACTTGTGCATGGGTTACAGGACAGTCTCTGACCCTGCCCTGATGGATATGCTGCACGTGCGCAAGTCAAATGACACAAGAGTCACTCACTGTAGGGATCTTAACCTATACTGTGACATTAACAGAACATGCTGGAGAGACAGCTATATCTCCCAGAGATTGCTGCTACTCTGGAATAAACTTCAAAGTTACATGAAGCAGAGCTCCACCCCAACCATATTCAAGTGCAACCTGGACAAATGGATGGGAGACTGCAAATTCACCTCAGGGGTGACACCCATGTCCCTCATGGAGAGGGGTAGTCCGCATTTATCATAGACTTGCTTGGTGAATTACATCCATCTAGCCAAGGACAATTGAAGCAACTTAGGATTTATATGGCTAGGCTTGTAACAGCTATAGGGATGTTAACTTAGTCACCTCCTATAAACCTATGCACCTATAAAGAGGTAGTAGAACAGTGTACATCCTTATCTTTCTACATCTTACAAAAGGTGTATAGGTCAATGCATATAATTCCGTAAATGTTAGTAAATCATTTCTTTAAAAAATTAATACGTGGAGAAATACATGTTTTTAAGAAAATAAAAATGAAATGTTCACAGAAATTCAGTGAATGCAGTTTCTATATTTAAAATAATGGCAATTGTATAGTATTAGCATTAATAAAACATTGTAAATGTTATGAATACAGTTTCTTAGTTTTATGACTGATCTACATTTATGAACAAAATGAAGAATATTCTAATTTTGTAATATCCATGCATTCACATATAATTTATAATTTGAATGCTGTACAGAAATATGATTTGACTTACCAGAATAATGAATATCTTATTTAGATTATGCAACATTGAAAGTAATGCACCTTTCCATAAAGATGGCAGTCCAACTCATGCTGACTTACTGGAAATTTACATACTTCCTTACATGACATTTTTTGCATCCTTAAGCAAAAATTGCGTACACTTTTCAAGGTATACCATCATTACCTTTCACTTTGCACATATTTAAACACATTTTCGATGTCAGTCAATATAAAGATCATCCCTGGGATTCGTGAAGCTTGTGCCAGGCGCAGGAGTAGCGTAGGTGGTCTAATGCCAAATATGGCCACTAAGCGATTCAGGTACGATCCGATTCCACATGCACTACCAGCATACGCCAGAGCTGTGCAGCTCTCAGCGCATGTATGCTAATCACGCCATGTGCAGTACAGCAGCATGCAAATGAAGGTACATAGCAGTTCATGAATTGGTGCAGGCATAGCGTAAGCATACAGAAATGCAAACCAAAAAAAAAATGTTTTACATTTTTTTCAAACAGAACATTGGAGCCATGAAAGCAGACCAAACTTACGTATTACAAAGTTAACATATGCCAATGGCAAAATATACAGCCAATGGCATAAAAAAACATGCACAGCACATACAAATAACATTTAATGTCATGGCCACAATAACGCAAAGTACAACCGCAGGGCATGTGTGTGCAAACGGGAACACAAGGAAAATATATATAGATGTCATAAAACTGCAATGTAACACAAATCATGATTTCACCATAATAGTCAATAGTATGCATGCTACACCACAACCAAGGCGCAAGGGTTGCTAAGGGTCTGTGACAGTGTTTGGTGCAGTAACTATGAATTATTAGTCAATGCCATGCAAATGAGGCAAGTAATACTGAATCGCAAAAGCCTTGCCGGATTAAGGTTGTACCACACGGCATAGCAGTATAACACTGAGGAGTTGCCTGGAGGTATACATGACATCAGCAGAGGATTGTGCCACCATAGCTGTAACCACATTGGAGCATTGCTAATCTGGGTTGCCTGTTGCTAAGCAAAGCCGCAGCAAAGGGGTGTGGATGTAGCCATAGCTTTGCTTAGCTGAGAGCACACAAGGTGACTGAAAGCGCATGTGTACGCAGATGAAAACGTGCTCAAAACCCGGTAAACAGCTGTGCATGGCGCGCACCACAGCTGAAACAGAAAGGTTACAGGAAGACAATAAGGAAATGCCACAGTAGGGCAATTGGAGTACAACTGAGTAATTAACACCTATTAACTCACAGTGGGCCATTGACGGTAGCCAACAAGGCTGCTAGCAGCAACCTGCAGTACAGGAAAGGGGAGGTGCCGGATTGCAAAGAAAAGAGAACTGTCACAGCAGAGCAAAGCAAACCTGCAGTAGATTGGCTATAGAACACATTTTGCAACACAATTCTGGGTTGGGAAAGTACAAAACAAGAAAGCAGGCTGCTGGATGTATGCCTGACAATGGGAGGGGAATCGGTTTGAAAAGTGAAGGCAAGGGCAAGAAGTGATACACAGCAGCCAAGTGTAATTCAACACCAAAGGCACCACAATAGCAGTACCTGTGGTAAAACAAATAAGTAAGATACCCTGCAGCTCGGATTGTACATACACACCCTATGACATCATCTGCTCCAAAGCACAATAGTATAAAGTGTGAATGCACCTCACACACACTTGTGTATTCCCAAACACTGCACCATCTGTGTAAACAGATGGGGAACTTTTACAATGTACATGTTGGGAGCTGCCATAGCTTCGATTCATCAGCATGTGTTGGAGACTGAAGGTGGTGTGGAGGATGATGCTGACAACCACCTCAAGCACCGGAGGAGGAGAAGAGTGTTCAGACCAAGGGTAACCTACCAGGGGCTAGATGATCTGGAGATAGTAGAGCATTACAGGGTGGACAGGGACATCATACAGCAAATCGTCGAGCTGTGCCGGCCACGCCTCCAGAGCCAGAAACAACAGGGGAACCCATCCCAGTGGACACAAATGTATGTGTAAGCTTGAGAATACTAGCCACAGGTACCTTTCAAAGGCCAACTGGAGATATCATGGGGATCTCACAGGCATCAGCATCCAGGGTACTCCACCAGTTCCTGGATACCATGTTACCACATGCCAATGAGCATATATATTTCCCCCGAACTCAGGAGGAGTTGGCCAGCAATATGCACATCTTCCACCATGTGGAAGACTACCTGGAGGACTGGGTGCAATAGACTGCATGCACATACACATCAAGTCACCACCCAGTGAGCATGGTAGGCACTACATAAACCACAAGGGATACCACTCCATCAACTGCCAGGTCATGTGCAATGCCCAGGGCATTATCATGGATGTGTGTGCTGGCAGCCCTGGAAGGTACCACGACTCCCACATCTGGCATGCCTCACAGCTGTACCAAGTATTTGTCAGGGGGGGACATCCTATATGGCCACCTTGTGGGGGATGCTGGCTATACACTGGAACTGTGGATAATGACTCCCATCAAAAATGCACACACACCCATGCAAGAACATCATAATGAGGCACATGCACAAACCAGAATCATCATAGAGCATGTGTTTGGGATGCTGAAATCACAGTTCCATTGCTTGGACATATCTGGTGGAGCCTTGCAGTACTCTCCAGGCATGTGTGCCCACATCTTCATAGTATGTGCCATGCTACATAATATGATCCTGCATAAACAGCTGCAGCAGGGACATAATGGTGAAGGCCCTCACAGCCCACCGCAATTGCCAAGGGCACCAAAGGCACAGAGGGATTTAGACCATAAACACCCTGTGCCAGCCCCAGTAGGCAGATGAAGGCGTGCCCAGTATGCCCATGCCTTGGCAAAGAGGGAACATATAGCACATACACTGACAGTGTAGGGCCCTATGGATTGACACACTTCTCCACACACAGTAAAAGGGATGGCACACACACACACGACCACCTGTAAATTGTCATGTATAGGTGGTCTACTGTGTGCATCCTAAATAGGCAGCCCTCAACTATTGACGAGATACAAAACACCAAAAATCCACAAACAACAAACTGTTAAACTGAAACGGAATGCAATAAAAATCAGCCAAAAAGAATTAGTGCTATTTATTATAAATTACACTTTCAGCTAGGACAGTGCCTAGCCTTCTTCAGACAAACAGTTAAAATATGGTAAACCAATGCCTTTTATCTAATCAAGTCAGTGATGTCATCAATTAAGCAATGTTGTTAGTAACCATAACAAGATATTATCGCAGCCTACTTTTATATAACAAGTTATAACTCATTAACTTATAATACAGGAAATGATGAACAAAACCATATATATATTCCTATCTCATCTTATGTTTAAAAACACACTTATATGTGTATACATGTTAAAAACTGAACTATACAAATTTAATAACAACATACTCTACTTAAAACACTAAATCAAATTCATACTAAATAAGTCTAGGCACTGTCCTAGCTGAAAGTGTAATTTATAATAAATAGCACTAATTCTTTTTGGCCGACTTTTATTGCGTTCCGTTTCAGTTTAACAGCCCTCAACTATTGCACACACAACTGCTATTGGCACAAGGTAAGTCAATTCCTGAACAGTAAATTAAGCTAACAGCATGTGTTGATACTGTATGTATAGGTTCCTAGGTACATCGGTAGGTACATGCCTAATTGTCAGAGGCCATTCATAAGCCTAGCCAAAATGTGTCTGCTGTCAACACCTCATTGATTAACTAACTGTCCCTCTGTGGAGCAGAGCCAATTGCGGGATCCCTGGTGTATAACCACTGTTCCCCACCCACTCTGCAAAGATTCCCTGGTGTGTTAATGAGGGGCTCCATATAATGTAATCAGGGATGTAGTTCCGAAGCATGGGGAGTACCCATGACAGGTATCTGTCACCCCAGCATTCTAAAGTTATGGTTGTGGCAAAGTGTAGCACATTACAGTGTGTGGCTCACTGTGACATGGATTCCCATAGCTGGAGCACATCCATTAAGCATCAATTGGACATACCATTAAAAGGTATCATCCATATGTACACCAACTGAGTTACACATTTGTTTGCAGTACGGAAGAACAGCCGTAGTACACTCTGCATACTAAACACCATAACACTTGTACATATCCCAGATGCCTCAGGGGTAAAGCCACTGACTGTCTCATGCATGGTCCCGGTTCCACGACCTGCAAGGGCTGTTATGTAATTCTGATGCCCTGAATAATGGATGTTGGATGCAGGTCATTAGAGCACAATTAAGCACATGTTAGCGGGTTTTTGCACCGATAAGTGCTGGTAAGCGTCGTTTAAACATGACTACATGGATATGCGCAACACAGGTCTAACCTTTGCTGAATATCGCGCAGATCACGGGCAAAGCTGCCCAGAACTGCTGAAATGTGCGTTATTTCCCCTTGTACTAATAGTGCCTGCTCTGAGAGGTAAAACGCCCACTGCCAGGAGTAGAACACGCAACCATGTACACAATCTTCATAATAACCCACCACTAAGCTACCTGAGATGTACCAATGGCAGGTGTGTATTATGACAGGTTAAAACACTAAAGGGCGGAGTTCGGGAAATAGTATACACCGCCATGTACCCAATGAAAGGTGAATTATCTCTCTCTCTCTCTCTCTCTATATATATATATATATATATATATATATATATATATATATATATATATATCATATAGAGAGAGAAAGGATGATAAAGAGATATATGTCGATATATATGGATATACATATATATGCAAATATATAGATAGGTTAACAGCATCTACACAACCATGGAGGTACATATAAATAGGATACTACCAACTATCAAATGTTTTACATACCGATGCATGTAATCATGAGGCTTAAAGACCACAGTACTGGAACACCAGAACTGCGAGTACTATTATCATGATGTTAAGGGACATTTAGTTAGTGCTTCTGGTGCTGCGGTTCAGGTAGGTATTGTGTGTAAGTGTGTTTCTGATTGCTGTAGTGTGTGTAAGTGTGTGTTCTGAGTGTGGTGTGTGTTTCCAGGGGACTGTAATGTGTGTGTGTGGGTTTGCTTCGTGCGTCTGTGCTATTTCAGAGGTAGATTATTAAAGTAGGTGTGGTGTGGGGGGCGCAGCCACCCACATGGGGTGTGTATGAGAGCATGGCCACCTGGCCATACATAGTGTAGGATGGTTTGTTTGGATGTGATTGGTAGCAGTGTGTCTGTATGTGGGTGTGTGTGTGTTCTGTGTTTGTATTAGTTCCGGGAGTTTGACTGTCGTGAGTTTGAGTGTTTGATATTGTGGGGTTTGGGAGTCGGGGAATGGTAATGTGGTGTTGGAAGTGTGTGCGTTCCTGAATCCATGTGTATTCCGTATACAGCGGTTGAAGTCTTCAGATATGTGCATAACATGGACCATAGCAATCACACATTCCGCCACGACCGAACATTATGAATAAAGGATATGGAGAGTATATATGTCTATACACTATTACAAATATGTGCTATGGACATGAGCCAAAGATAGGATTACCACCTGTCCCACATTGCGAGGGGCAGTCCCTCTATGTGCGGTAGTGTCCTGACCAAAATGAGTACAAATACTAATGTCCTACAATCTCGAGACCTTTGGCATGTTCCATATTTAATGTAATTGTTGCATAAAATAGTCATCTGTATCTAAAATACCTACATGTAACAAGAAACAGGATAAGCAAGTAAACCGCTACAAGAATATAAGCTTTAATATAGGCATATATGTAAAGATCTATACTTTGTACTGATCGTGGGTATGTATCGGCCTCTAAAATCTGATGTGTGTCCTGCAAATGTCCCACTATGGCCATTTGAAAAGGTGGCAACCCAAGCCAAAGAGGTTCAATCACCAACACAACTCCAATGAGTGCAAATATCTGTGACAGAAATACATGAGACAGCTTTCATGTAGCAACATTTCATTACATACCGATGTATTTCCGAAGGGATTGAAGGACCAACATCACCTGCATGCTATACAGGAACCAATTAACAATGGCTTAATGAATAAGCCTGCAATTACCATAGTATTAGTCTACTAAAGGATAGGTCTTCAAATAGGGAAGGAGCCCTCACACACATATCGAATATGTATAAATGCAGTTCCTACACACCTGCATCTGCTATGTACACCCACCTACATCTCCCCCACACCTGAAACAATTGCAATACAGACTGTAATAACATCACAAACATCCACTCACTGACATCTGCAGAAACCTTAACATACCTTATCAGAGACACACTATAATGGCCCTATGTGAAATTGTTGCTGTTGTACAATGGAACAGACGCCGATGTTACAGGGTTTGGTTGCAATAATCCTGTATCAAACAGCTGATATAACAGCTAGACTCACATGTAGAACTACATCCTCTAGCCATTACACACAATCCACAGGGGCCATAAAGTTAATATATCTCTGTGTGTCTCCATATAGCTGTTACAATTCATCACAAACAACACATCCAGGCCATCTTCCTTGAAGGTAGGGCAAAGGGACAACGCCCAAGTGGAGTATTCAATTATACCCCACTGTTGCCATGTCATTGGCTAATGGAGTAGCTGCACAGCTGATGTGCATGTAATCATCTACTCCGGAACACCAAATGGTGGCAGGATACCACATGTTACTGATATCTAAGTATAAAAGGATGGCTTGTCATACATTCAAACCGCATGTACATATGAGAAAAATGTTACAACAGAAAACGAATCAGACTTATATTATCATCAACTTGGGATGCTAATAAGGTAGGTAGAACACTCAGTATGTTAGTGTATGTAGTACCTGTTCTGTATTAATTAAAGTGTACGCAATGCATATAGTAACACCTCTTATACCCCAAGGGATGCTATATAAGGACTTTAAACACAACAATTCCACTCCAGCCGCTGTCAGTGGCAGGGTTGGTCCAAAACGTATGTGCCATAACAGGGGATAGTATATGTTCATATACTGTAACAGTAGGCATATGTATGGGCGTATAACTGAGAATAACATGTCTAAGGTGGTCCTGCTGTGCAATTATGATTTGCATTGTGGGATATTGTGGCAAAAATGTGAAATGTACAGTATTGTAGGTAGATATGTCTAACATTTTACATAGCATTACTGTTATGTTATGCAAACATCAGGTATGTCTATTGGCATGTACAATACACAATAACAGGATACATATGACTTGTAGTCACCAGACAGTGTATCAGCATGATAGCTAAGGACATGTAATAGCTTCATAGGTTCATAGTTAGGTACTATGCTGTCTGGCCAAGGCCATTCGTAAGCCTAACTACAGTGTTTTCACTTGCAGCACCTCCCTAGGTTAGTGTCCTGTGCCTGTGAACAGCAGAGCCATTTGTTTCCTGCACCTCTGTACAACAGAGCCACTGCAGTGATTCCTGGTGTACATGTCTGTCTCCCATCCACCCATCGAGGTATCTCTTGAAGAGTGCTAGTGAGGGTCCCTGCCTGATGTACATAGGAATCATGTTCCAAAGCATGGTGAGTGTCTGGGTCAGGAATGTATCCCTCTAGCACATCCTAGTCATCATTGCATTTAGGTACATATCCCAGAGCATGTGGCTCTCAGGTGCTTTTGCTTATGTGGAGCATATCCATCAATATTCTTTTGGAAATGGGCCTTGTATGTTCAGCAGAGATCACCTCTGAGTATGCGGTATGCAAACGAGTACAGTTGGGGTTTCTGTAGTTGGGCTGCATACGTCATCCTTTGGAGGTCAGTATTCCTCTTGGTGTGATAATGTTGTGGTATTTAAAGCCGTTGCTGTTGTCTCATAAGGTACATCCCATATGGGGTGTTGTACCCTTTAATGTGTTTCATAAGTCATGAGTAGAGAGGCACAATGGCTGCCTTTGTTCTGGCTACAAACCCATTAGAGATTAGGGGGGCCATGTAGAAGTATATCCACACCACCTTGGCAGTATGGTTATCAAAGGAGTGAATGCTATCTACTTGGGTTCTAAGATCCCTTATTACATCTTATGTATGTAGAGGACTACTACCTATGTGATAGTCTGTGGTTGATTGGTGTAATCCAAAGGGGATGTCTAATACACCTTGTGGCATGCAGCTTGAGGCCATGTTATTGACACCAGGTATCCATCCCAGTGACACCATTATGGAGGGTGTATGTATCAGCTGGGGAATCAATCATGGCCCCTAGTGTGCAGTCATCTGCAAACCTATTCAGGGAAAGTCCTCCTGTGCTAGCCTGTACCTCAGAGAAGCATATACCAAACACGAGGGGCCCTATGACCGAGGATTGGGGGACGCCAATTGTAACTGATTTACAGTAGGAACTAGGGTATGCTACCCTCACTGTGTGGGTTCTGTCCGTGAGCCACTTTGCATAACATCTCGTGACGTAGGGGTTAATGTGCAGGTGGATGTGTATGTTGACAATACCAGAATGGGGAACGGTGTTGAAAGCCTTTGAGAGGTCAAAGTAGGCTGTGTGGACCTCCTAACCCTCATCTACTGCCTTGGTAACTGTCTCAAAGGACTCCACCAGGTTTAGGAGGCATGGTCTGGCCCTAACAAATCCAAACTTGGTGGGATCGAAGGTTTGGAGGCCACCAGTGTCTCTGTGAATGAGATCAATGATAATGTGCTCCACAGCCTTGCAGAACAGTCTAGTCAGGCGTATAGAGCAATAGTTCCCCTGGTCCATTGTGGCTCCACCTTTGTGGAGTGTGGTAACTGTTGCTGTGCACCATTCAGGGGCCACAATGCCTGATGCAAGGCTATTAGTGAATATGGTGCCCAAGTGGGGAGCCATTTCGTTCTGAAGTTTGTGGAAATCGCAGACTGGGATGTTGTACAGTCACATGGATGCTGTGTTCCTGGCTTTAGAGAGTGCAGCTTTGAACTGTGTAGTTGTCTTCACAGGGACTCTGCATCGTTCCTGTATAGATATGGCCCTTTTAGGGTGTAAGAGGGGTGTAAAGTTAGCACTGAACCTATCTGCCAGGATGTTGCCAATACCAGTCGGTTCTGTAATGTTCATGCCTTACTGCTGTAAGTCAGAGCAGATGTGGGTATTACCATCGAGAGTCGGGACATACCTCTAGAATGCTTTGTGGTAGTCCTTGGAATTAGTCACGGTTATGTTTATGTAGCTAGCTTTTGAGGATGTGATAAGGGATCTCAGATTTTTACTGAGGCTGACCAGGGAGCTCCTCCACTCATGGGATTGTACTCTACTTTTCAACAGTCTCGTCCTTCTGTTATACATTATGTCCATGGCAGTGGACCACCAGAGCGGCGTCCGTTTTCTGGTGGGTACCATCATGGTTCTGTTTGGGATAGCATAGGTTCATAGGTTCATAGGTTGGTACTGGGCTATCTGCTTGAAGGCATATATTAGCCCAGCCACATTGTGCGGTATTCACCGCCCCTTTAGTAGTTCCCTAGACCCTTGTACTAGCAGCTAGTACCCTTGGCCCCTAGCATGATCCATTCAGTCATGTAAGTGCTAATTAAGTGCAGTTGTGTATGATTCAGTGGTTGTAACTGTATTGTCCATCTGCACAGGTTTCATGACGTTTACTACTGCTGTTATAAGAAGCCTGCAGTTGGCTTTGTAGAAATATTGTACTGTGTTTTCCATAAAGGGTGTGGTGCCGGGATGTTGATAACAAGAGTAATTACCGTACGTTCAGATCTGACCAATGAGGAGATAACCCCAGGTGTGGAACAACAGTCACACATGTTGGTAATGACCAGGTCTAGGATATTGTTGGCCCTGGTGGTGGTGTGGATTGGTTGATCCAGGCGATTGGAGGTTATGAATCCCAGAAAGCGTTGGCCTAATGTGTCGGTACATGAGTATGTATCCCAGTTAATGGTGGGGAAGTGTCAGTCACACATCAGTAGTGTCTGTTTGAACCCTACTTTCCAATTCACCAAGAAGTGAGGACCGTTAACCATGGGGTATGGTGTGGGATCTGTAGCAAGCTACAATTTGTATAGCAGTTATGGCCAGAGTTAGTTGCACTTGGATTACCTCTGATGCATTGTGCTAAGCAACCAGCCTGGAGGTGTGGATATCCTTGGCAAATATGGACACACCTCCACCGTGTGTGTTCCGGTCCTAGTTACATGACTGAAAGGTGTGGTATGAGTAATAGCCTGTTAGTGCAGGGGTGTTCTCAGGAGCCAAGAAGCAGGTCCCAGTCACTGCACAGATATCAAAGTGGTCCATTACAAGGAGTGCCATGGGTGAGTGCGTTTGAAATGAAGACGTCAAGCATTGAGTAGTATTACCCTCAGATTTTGCTTGCCTGTTCCTGTTATGGTGGTGAATATATTATTTGAATCGTGCCTAAAACAGGTACTATAGGAGCAGCAACAGCCTTAACCATTATCCGGAATCCCAGGGCCAACAGGTGCAGGCCATCTGTGCCAAAGCATCGTGTTTTGTCGACCGTGTCATTCAAAGCAGACAGATACTGGATACCCTTGGAATGACACCAGAAGCATAGCCAATTGTTGAAGTAAATCATTTTGTCCTTGTACTGCGTTATCAGTCTGGACGATGGCAGAATGCTACTCAGTGCTAGGATGATACCTGCCTGGGCTAAAAGATCGGAGAGCTATTCCATGTCTCTTTACATGTAGTCCAGGAAGGTACATCTCAGGGCATTCACACTAACATGGAGAATGACACAGTCATATTGTTCCTTTTGAGTAGTGACCAGAGTGCATAGGTTATGTTGTGGATCCTGTTACCTGACAGGCAGCTGACAGTAACTATCATCTTGTGTAGCCTGCTGAGTGGGACATCAGTGTGACCACCTATAGAGTCACCTATGACTAGTGTGTTGGGTACGTTATATCACCCTATTGGCTGTGGTTGATGGGCACACTGAGTCTGTGGGCTATAAGTAATTGGTGTTGTGTTGGGGGATGGGGGCTGCCTGCATTTCTGTTTTGGAGTTCTCTGTTGCCTATACAGAGTAGTATTGAGAGGCTCTGCAAATGGTGTAGTCTTACTATGTGTGGCCTGTGGTGGTGGAGATCTAGTGAGACTATGTGATGAGTGTGGTGTGGTGCAAAAGTTTAACATCCCCACATGATTGTCAGGTTCAGTCTGGGTTGGAGAGAGCTTTACCTCCAGCATGGCTAGATATGTTCATCTCCCACAGGTTGTAGTGCTGTATGTTAGGAGGGGAGTATTGACTGTGTACATGAGACAATTTCTATATTGCCTCATGATGCCCATATTCATCATATAAACAGGCAATAACACTGGGAATTGACACTTGGACATGCCTGAATATTTAACTATTTCCCACTAGATATGTGAGGAAAGTGTGTACAAGAGCTGTTTTACTCTAAGCAAGTGGGAAATGTAAGTACAAACAGTGTTTACCTGTAGGTAATGAAGAGGATTAAGTGCTATAGTAATTAGTAGCTCATGAAGTGCTAACATGTTCTGAACAAGTGCTGAGCATGAATAAGCAATACAGATAGGGTACTGGATAACATAAACACACTGCCCCCCCAACAGGTACACAATTACATATCCATGAACACTACAGAGCCCCTGTAACCATAACTATGATGGTACAAGGTGCACTCAGGCTGCATGGGACCTGTCCACATCCCTGGTTGTATCATACACATATGGCAAAACAGTTTGTTCTACACATACACATCATGTAAAACATAGCTTCATATCAGTCTGTGAAAACACTGAATGGTGCACACCAACAGTTATCACAACCCACAAAGTGGAGACACCACTCATAATGGGAGGCACTGCACTACTACCCTGCTGAGTCTAGTCTGAAAGTCCATGAATCTTAATCAACGTATATGTTGTTAGCAGTGCAGATGTAGATGACATTACGGATGATTTCACACTGCATATCATACCTGTGACAGGTCATAGGACATCATCACCCATACTGTGTTCCACCTACACTCAGTATACTAGATGTACCTTTGTATGGCACAGGAGTATTCTGCCAGTGGACTGTTGACAGAACCAACACTACAAAAGGTGTCTGAGTAATATGTGCATATCACACCAGAGGCAGCTACAGTAAAACAGGGTTAATTTGTTGTACTCCCCCTCATTGTAGTCCATACCACACAGGCAGATGGGAGGCATCTGCCTATGTAAGTATGTGAATGGCTATGACCTAGGAGCAATAGCTGACTCAGTGTTGTGGACAACATTCAGAAGGGGCTTTGTGGGTGAGGTGTGTGACATATGTGCACAATCTGACAGCTGCATATTGCATTGTCACTGCTAGAGTAATAACCCTGTACTCGTGAACTACCACCTAGGTAATGGTCAACATAATGGACACTGTGTGTAAGGGATGCTGCTGTGCAGTATACCTCCCTGAGCTAGTGACGTCACCAAGCCTATTATGTAGTCATAAGAGGCAACCCTAGTCATGACAGAGTGCCATCCATGAACATGGAGATCATTGTACAGCCATACTCATCACTCAAGTGACCAATATCGGATCACATATCACCTTTAAGGGGTATTGGCTATGTTTGGATGGCCAAAACCAGCCTTCACAATCCTCATCTCCACTATGTAGCATGATGCCTACCCTGCATAAAGACATGTCCAACACTGTGATGTTGGACATGCTACACGTACATATCCTGATCTGAAATGCATACGTCATGGACATCCACTTTCCTAGTACAAGGATCGCCACATGCTGGACAGATCCTTGTGCCATACACGTTACACACTCCTGCCATACTATGCAACCCTGTCCAGCAAAGCTGCACATTTCACCTCTGTCAGACATGGTGTGATGACCACGTGGTAAATGTATCATTAACCATGTGAATCAGTTATGTGGCACTGCTTCACCTGGCACCGGAAACACGGCTGTTGGCTACAGCTAGGTAACCTCACATCCTAGGCTCATACATGTCCCAGGGCATACAGACTACAAGATGACCTTGGCTGTACATGCTATAGTTGATAACCATCCCTGTAAATACCATCAGGCTAGCCAATGTCCCATGTCCATGTCCCAGGATCTTGAACTGCTGTACAGTGCCGTGTAGATGTATATGGCAAAATACATGCATGTAAAGGCTTCCATGTGCATGTCTGCATTGTTACAGGTCATGTCCATTAAGGCAGTGTATGTGTTTATGTGTGACATATACACAGCATCAAGGTCGACAGCATTAATGTGGACACATCCAGGCATGTGCTGAAAGGTAAGAACACCAGTACAGGCAAACAGACATGCCCACATCAAGACATCATCCACATGGAGTATGAGCAATGTAATCAGGTGACACACATATATGGTGGTAATATACAATCCCCATTTGGTGTCTCATGTGTGTGACACAAACATGTCAATGGTGTCAGTGTCATGAAGATTTGCAAAGACAACTTTTTATATGTAATAAATGTGATTTACATGTATGTGCAGCTGTATCTCTGTGCAACTCTGAGATATTGTGACCTGACTCCATCATTATGTCTTCCAGATATGCTGCGCGCAAGGCTCCCAGCCTATACCAGCTTGGAGGATGAGGCCATTATACCTTGCCTCCAAGACAACTATGATGTCCTGTTTAGTCATGTGCCACAGGATGCACAGCAGTGGGATTACCTGTGGCAGGAACTTCGCAGGAGGGTTAATGATGTGGGTGGCCATAACCGCACATACCAGCAGGTGCGAAACACTGCACGGACCTGATCAGACATGCGAAACAGCGTGTGAATGCAATCACTAGGGAACAAGATGCAACAGGTGGTGGGCCACCAACCTAGCCCCCACTCACACATACCAAGGAGCTACTGGCCAACCTGGAGACACCGTCAGAACAGCATCCACAAGCCTTAGCTGACATCATGGAGGTGGGTGTCTCTCAACCACCGAGCCTGGAGTTGCCTGGTAGTCACTACTGCACATATAACTATTATATCCCATATAGTTGCATGTATCACTGTACAATATGTAATGTAACATCATATGCAAGGTATGTATACATACATGCCGCATACTATAGTATGCTACGCTGTGTATGCACACATGTGCATAACCAATAGTATATCCTATTGTACTGGCAAATGTGTTAACATGCACATTCCACCCTGAAGCTGTCATACGGGCATGGATAATGATCATACTGCTTTGTCACTCCTATATAGGTACCTCTGGCATTCCACTAAGACAGCAGGCCATTGCAGGTGAGACAGTTATAAGTATCAGGCATGTTAATGCACAGATCTATTCACCATGTGGCCAGTTAACACATGCACACATAATGTATGGTCCGGTCACAATATACAGGTCGCATCTGCAATCCATCACACTGGCTACCCATGTGCAATACTTACAAACTTAGTGAAACACCGATATGAAACCTCAGAAACTGTCATTGCTAGATGTGTGGACAGCTGTGCATACAACGGTGGAGGTGTTGTTCAATGTAGGAACATGTACTACACATCAGAACTACACAAATGGGGTACACAAACAGTACTACACAGTGAGCTGGAGTATGGGCAGCCCACAGGATTCACCATTGTGGATTATGCCCCTGCTATGAGTGCACACATTGTCATGTGCTATCTTACATGTCCATGACATGTAGTGGGCCGGCTGCAACATTGTCTCACTATCCCATAAAACATACCCCATATACCAAACATACAACTCTTTGTCTGCATAACCCTGTGGACAGTGGAGTATATGACATATATGGGTGTATGTCATATGGGACAACATAGACATGTGAGATAGACGGCAATCACAACCATTTGGCCAACACATGTTCACACATGGCTATAGAGGATGGCCAGAGACATGTAGTAACACACAGTAGATGTGATGTATATGTGTGTACACCCTGTTGTATATTGGCTACACATGGTCCAACGTTAGCCTGTGTTGAATAGTTATATTGCAGATGTGGAAAACCGGACATCCTACAGGCCTGTGCACAGCTTGTGGAGGCATAACATCATTCGACCACATAAGCATGACAGTAGTCACCTGTACAGTATCCACATACATACACAGACAACCACATCAGGCCACAGATACAGTAAATTTCCATTGCTGCTGTTGGACATCACTGTCAGCCGTGCACCTCGTGTGTCTGGTAAACAAATGTCATGTGGGATATGGTGTATTGACAAGTCTGCCATGTGTGGACATGGTTGCCAGACAGCTAAAATATGTTTGCAGATGTGCAGGGGTGTCATGCGTATGGCCTTTGGTGACCTGTGTCACACATTCCACATCATGGTTTAGTGTGTATACACCTCAGCGACGTGGGTCACAATCTACAGTATATATGTATTGTGTATGCACACAGTCATGGCTATGCACTGTGTCTGTAATTCCTACTGTATAGCAATAGAGACACCTCATGATTCCATGCAATGGTCATGCACATCTGCTAAATGTGCATTTTATCTGTAGGGCGGCCAAACAACACTGCAATGTGACACCATTACCCTACTGTATATGTGACAGGACACCATTGTGTTAAACATGTATGCATGTCAATGCACACATCAGCAGATTACATGTCATACTACATGTTAATGTCAAGATCATATGCCACTCATCAGCCATGTGTACTGTTAACCTGTGCTGGTCCACATGGTGTAACTCAGGGATGTATGCTTACTACCATTATTGTGTAAAATGCATGGCTTCTGCTATGACACATGCTTGCTTTTGTGTGCAACACAGGGATGTATGATAACTACCACTATTATTGTCTGAGCTACATGCCATCTGATGTATCACATGCATGTTGCATGCCTTCTGTCAAATCACATGCATGGTGTGTGTGTGTGTGTGTGTGTGTGTGTGTGTGTGTGTGTGTGTGTGTGTGTGTGTGTGTGTGTGCGTGTGTGTGTGTCTGTAATGTAATGTAGAGTCTTTGTTTGCCTTCACAGGTGATGTAGGTACATTACCCTCCTGCTGTCCATCTGATGTTAGTGTCCCCACAGACTCTTGCAGTGATGATGAACATATGCTTGAGGCACAGGCAAGGTTGTCAGTGGCTGAATCTGTGCCATTGGTTGCTATTCCACCTATATCCCCTTCATGCCCGCACACAGATCTCATGCCAACACATACCCCATCACCAGTGGCCATAGAGGAAGGACAGTTAGCGTGTGGTGGCTTGGAACAGGAAAGTGTGGTGGCTACGGAAGGTGTGTATTCACACCATGGTGTCAGGCAAATGATTGGAGATGGGCCACACAGGCATGTGGCCAGTGCTGCTAGTAGGAGGACCTCTGGCCAACATGCACCTGCAGGACAGAGTGCAGTAGCTGGTTTCACCAAATGCATGTTTCAGGCTGCAATGGTGGCACAGGCATGTGCTTAATGGCAGAAAAGAGAAGGGCAGAGGCTTCAGAGGGCTGCTATCCATTCTTTAAATGACAACATCCAGGCATTGGCAAATGCTCAACAGCAGATTGCTGAGGTTTTGGACAGACGATTGGGTGACATGGTTGAAATCCTTGACCATGGCATGACAATCAGCGAGCATGAGCTGTCTGTGCTGGAGCATCTGGTAGGAGTGAGGCATAGGGCACATGGATGTAGGCCAGCTAAATCACCTGGTGCAAGTCTACGTGAATGAGCTACCTCACATGCCCACTCCCATAGTGGCAGTAGCAGCAGCAGTGCAGCTGGTGCTGCACTGTCCACACCAGGACACAGCAGGCCACATGCACATGGCCCTGGATGGTCCCAATGGGGACACTGTTCTAGTGGACATGTGTCATCGGACAGTACCCAATCTGCACCTCTGCCTGGTAGTGCCTGTGCAACCCTTGGCAGGCACAGGTCACATGGCCTTGGCCAGACACTGTGAGCGGTAAAACCTGGTCTGTACAGTCTGGAGCTGTCAATATTACCCCTGTGTAGGTCAGACACATGGCAGAACTGTGTGCATACATACATGCACACACCAGAAACATCTGTAGAGCACCGCAACACTCACATGCATAACAACCACACATGGCCAATTAAATCACAGGCCCTAACCCACACACATGATGTCATCCACTGGTGCAGCCTAGGCCCCTGGCAAACATTATCACCCTGTGCATATGATGATGCCTGTGCCACATCCCTGTCATCCACACCATTGGTGCAGGGACATGATCATATGGTCTGATGCACAGGGTGAACAGAATAGGGAGATAAGTGTAGATTACAATTGTTGTATACTGTTAACATGCAGCAGACATACCATGTAGTACAGGTTTAGAATACATTGTTGTCTGTTCGCAGTATGTGTCTTGGTAACAACAGTAACAGCATGTTGGTAATGATGTCCTGCTTCCCTCCTTCAGGTCTAATTGCATGTCCCATTGCGTGCCAGTGTTGCAGTTTCCCATGTGTAAATGTGGACTACTCACAGGTATGTATGGCAATACCAGCATGCTATTCGTGGCTTCAACCTCACTGTTAGAAAAGCTGACATTCCAAAGATGTCTACACATCTACTGATCCAGGAGCATGGGAGCTGTGTAGTAAGCTACAGTGGCTAGAGCTGTGACATCCATACTGGGTGACATCACAGGTACAGTTGCATGGGGAGGGGAGCTTACATAGCAGTCTAGCTGGTGACAAGGGTTGAGGACAGTTGATAGCTTGAGGCCTCACTGTGTAGCAGTAATACACATTCACATTATGGGATGAGAACACACAACTACACACACACACACACACACACACACACACACACACACACACACACACACACACACAGCTATTCGCACACGTATTCAGACACACAGTAAAATGCTCACACTCACGGGGTCAATGACACTGTAACACACACTCACACACTTGATAGTGTTGAGGCGAGGACCCCTGCTTATGTGGTAATCACCATTACAATACTGTGCACCCACATGACGCTACACAGAGAATACACATGTGCAGGTAGTCAGTAATGCCTAAGATTGACAACATCAACAGGGTAGTAGATTGCATCACCTGGAGGGGTTAGGGGTCCTATCTGTTCACTATGGTAACATGCATCCTCACTCCATGGACCAGACAGCCATACATACATACATACACACACACACACACACACACACACACACACACACACACACACACACACACACACACACACACACACACACACACTGTGGAGTCCACAATTGAATGCACCTATGTCATGCATATACAGATAGCTCACGTGTGTGATACACACCCCACCCCTGCCTATGTCTTGCTTTCTACACTGCAGTATCTACAGATCTCTACAACAGTGTACATGAGTGTGAGTAACAATTGGGATGTATTCCGCACCATATGTGGCATATATGGACACACAAGCAAACACACATGGCAGTACTGTGAATCAAACACCTGCTATCTTATGATATGTATGACAGACATGCAGCAGCATTGCCCACATTACAATGTGTACCGATGCTACTTTTGGCAATTATGCTGATATATGCACAAGGGAGGTCTTAAGTGTTACAGGTGTCAAGTGATTTACAGTCAGTGACACCCTGACCGCTGTGTAGGTTGTATGTATTCCCCTTCAGTTAACAGAAATATAGATTAGTGTTTGCACATGTTATGGTAGGACGGCTTGTGACACACCTGTGAGCTGTCTTCAGCAAACATCCATCTGCAAAGATGGCCCACCACTTAATTATGTCCACACATCCATCCATACCTGATGTACATCTTACCGTACTGTCAGTATATCACCATATACAGTTGGCAATAATGGGGCTGCATTGCAACTGCATGTTGTAGTAAGACACACGTCACCTGCAAACATCAGCTACTGCACATGCATGATAGCTGAATGCACACCACTACATGTACATGTGTGTAGGTCCTACATTCCTGTCATTTAGCCATGTTTGTAGGCATTGCAATTGGTGGACATGTGTGATGACATACATGACACATGGCCTGTTGTATGATATGATAGTTGTCATGGGTAACCAGTACAGAGGGAATGTTAACTCAGTCAACATTGATATCACACCTTATGTACTGTTAGCATTCAATAGCCATGGACCTACCTTCCATGTGCATGTGTATAATTGCTGTAGCCACCTGTCTGCATGAAGGACAGCAACAGCTATGCTATGTACATATGTGTTTTGTGTGTGTGTGTGTGTGTGTGTGTGTGTGTGTGTGTGTGTGTGTGTGTGTGTGTGTGTGTGTGGCATGTACATATCCATGGCAGGTACATGTATGTCATATCCAAACATGAGGGTGTTTACTGGTGTACAGCAACAGTCATCTCTTAGTGCTGTATATGACCCAGGGCCCCTGTTATGTGTATAGCCGACCTGGCTATGAACAGTGGTATCATTGCACTGCATAACACATGATGCAAATGTGTCAGTACATGGGTAGTCTGCACAGTTGATGTAGAGCTAGGTACAGTCCACTGGTCATGGGTCACATGGTGTTGTACTAGTATATGTTCTACCACATGTATGGATGTGTGTTGCTGGTCCAAGGACATGATGATGTCTGAGGGCTACATCCTAGAATGTGGCTTTTGACACTGTGATCTGCACCTGACACATCTGTGATGCCTTTTGAGGGTGTACTGGTCAGTACATGTGAGTGGCCTTCATGTATGTGGGGACACCACCACCTGGAGCAGTCCATAATGGTGCTATGGCCCACATGTCTGTATCCGAGGTATACGGTGATAGTGCTATTGTGCACAACTGAGCCTTCAGCCAAGTTTTCCTCACTGCACAGATGTCAGTATTCCCCATTGTTGGATCTACATTGGGCAGCTGTGATTACGAACGCTACACATCTAGCACTGTTTAGCATACACATACAATGCAGCTGTCCTCTAGGTGTCAGGGTGTTAACCTGGTCTCAGGACATTCATCTATGAATGGCACTATATGGGCAAAGTAGCCACTCCTGGCAGGACATCACCACGGGTGGTATTAGTGTGCCAGGTTTAGATTGGTACATCTAAGGTGACGGACAGCAGCAGACGTTGTGTAGAAGACCGCTGTCAGATATATGTAGTGCAGTGTTCCTGCTAACAATGACAACTATCGACACCAGAGTCCATTACAATGTGTTGTTCACATCTAACTGTAATAGCATGGCCACTGTGCCCTTCCATGTTTAGAATCAGAGTGCATACAAAACAGTCCTGTGCTACTAAGTGTGTGAGCATGCCCAGTATAACATTGTGTAGATGGGCACATAGTGCATTCCAAATGGCCGTGTGCTAAGTGTGTGAGCATGCCCAGTAACACCTTGTGCCGGTTATTTGCCTCTATGTGCATGGGCATGGCCATTGTAACCTTGTATAGTGATAGTAGTCGTCCAGTCAACAGACGGCCATACCCCACTTCAGGATGGATTCCTACATTGATCACACTGGTTCACAGGTATGTACATTGTAACTGCCAGCATCCATGTCAATGTCCGCATTCCTAGAAGGTCATATTGACAGTCTTGAAAGGTGTAGTGTCTGTGGCTCAGCTCGTATCTGTGTAGTATTGTAATAGTGGTCCGTATATAGGCAGTTGTCCTGATCTCACCACTGGCGTGTGTTTGTCTCCGTCTGCCTGGGGAAAGAAATATACTTTTAGACTGCTCACACTCAATACAATCCCTATCGCTGTCTTTTCCATTGCTGATGATGTCACTCAGCTAGAAATACACCTCTGGGAGTGCTGTGTGCCAATAATTTTGGTAGTGTGTTCTGTAACTGCATAATGCTGTAATGTAATAAGGTAGTTAGGTCTGTGTAATAATCCCAGCCATGACAACTGTGTGTGTGTGTGTCTCCATCTGCCTCGGGACAGAAATATGCTTTTAGACTGCTCACACTTCATACAATCCCTATCACCGTCTTTTCCATTGCTGATGATGTCACCCACCTAGAAGTACACCTCTGGGAGTGATGTGTCACAGTAATCTTGGTAGCATGTTCTGTAACTGCATAATGCTGTAGCATGATAGACAGGAAAGACAGGTAGGTATTCTATTCTAAGGCATGACAGGTGTGTGTGTTTGGCAGTCATATCCTATGTGTTGGTGTCTGTGAATGGCTAACTCCAAGATGAGTTGAGGAGGGTGTTTTGTTGTTTTCCTATATAGTGTCCATAAATGTCACAATCGGCCAAGAGACTGGGTAGGCAAGACATGCACATACATTCGGAAATAGGTCTGGTGAGTAATGTCAGCAGCCTTAATCTTACCCTTAATACAGTCTGAACCCATTTGATGAACAGAAACACACTTGCCTTGATATTAACACCAGTACATAATGCAGGAGGTGCATGTGGTTTCCTTTTCATTCTTGTCTAATGCTTTGGTGTCACGTGGACTGCTGTTGAGATATATATTTTATATCTGCGTATGTGTGTGTATATGTATATGTGTGTGTGTGTGTGTGTGTGTATATATATATATATATATATATATATATATATATATATATATATATATATATATATATGTGTGTGTGTGTGTGTGTGTGTGTGTGTGTGTGTGTGTGGACATTAGCACACATAAATCTACATGATGGAATACATGTCCTATACTGTTGAATGCCTGTGCTGGATGATCTGTACGTGATAACCTCAGATGTATGTATATGTGCCATGGCTTAGTGGTAAAGCCCATTGTCTGTGGTGTGCAGTGTCCTGGGTTTGAGCTGTGCAAAGACCGGTTGTTTTGTTGCTGGGAAGAACAAGGGACATCGAATACTGTGATAGTAAGGTGCTTTTAACCAGTTGTGTGCAGATCTGCGGGACAGTCAGCACTGGTTATTTTTGGGGAGGCTCAGTATGGGTCATGTAACTATGCATTAGAAGACAATACTATGCAAACGAGGTGGAAAATAGTGAATCCTGTTTATCCCCAGGGTGTGATGCAGATCCCAAGAGTGTATGTGTATAGATAGCCGGGTGCAGGACTCGAATATAGGTGAAAGCATGGGGGGGAGGTGTCAGGCATACTGTACGTACATTGGAGCCCTGTGTCTCGGGATTGCTCCTGCCTTAGCATGCCTAAAGGGGTGTGTCTATACCTGCCTAGTCCAATTGGGAGGGACAACAGCAGTAGGAGAGTAGTCAAGGTGAACAAGCTGGACAAACAAGTGATAATTATCACAATCAGCAGATTACAGGCCCAGCCTGGCCCAGAACACTATGATAAAGTGAGCAAGCACCATACCCTCTCTTTTTCCACACTCTACACCACCGGTGTATACATGCAGGGAAATTTTACAAAACAATCTAACAAAATGAGAAGGGCTACAGCAGGCAACATAGACCAACATGTGCAGGAGGCTGAGGGTGGTGAGGATGTGAATGCTGCTGAACAACCCTCAGTGAGGAGACAGAGAAGACTGTACAGACCCAGGTTAACCTACCAGGGGCTACATGAGCTGGAGATAATGGAGCACTATGGGGTGGACAGAGACCTCCTACAGCAGATTGTTGAGCTGTGCTGGCCACACTTGACACAACGAACAGGCCGAGGGAAACCCATCCCAGTGGATACCAAGGTATGTGTAGGCCTAGGAATACTAGCCATAGGTACCTCCCAAAGCACAACTGGGGATATCATGGGGATCTCACAGGCATCTGCATCCAGAGTATTCCACCAGTTCCTGGATGCCATGTCACCACATGCCATTGAGCACGTACATTTCCTCAACACACATGAGGTGTTGACCAGCAATATGCGCCTCTTCCACCAAATGGCAGACTACCCTGGGGTAGTGGGTGCTATAGCCTGCATGCACGTATGCATCAAAGCACCAACCAGTGAGAGGGGTAGAGCCTACATTAACCACAGGGCCATCCCCTCCATCAACTGCCAGGTAGTATGCGATGCCCAGGGCATTATACTGAATGTGTGTGCTGGCTGCCCTGGAAGCTATGATGATTCTGATATATGAAATCTGACTCAGCTGTACCACAGCTTTGTCAATATGACATCCCCTACGGTCACCTAGTGGGGGATGCTGGGTACCCACTGGAGCCGTGGCTGATGACACCCATCAGAAATGCATACACAGCTGAACAACTATGCCATAATGAGGCGCATGCACAGGCAAGACATATAATTGCGCATGTGTTTGGGATGCTCAGGTCACGGTTCTGGTGTCTGGACACATCCGGTGGAGTCTTGCAGTATTCACCAGCTACATGCACCCAAATTATTATGGTATGTGCTATGCTACACAATATGATCCTGTGGAAACAGCTGCAGCAGGAACAGCATGGGGCAGGGCCACACAGCCCCCCACCAATGTGAAGGCCTATATAGGCACAGAGTGACTCGGAGGAGGAACTACCTGAGCCTGACACAGTAGGCAGAAGGAGGCATGCCCAGTATGACCTGGTCTTGGCAAAGAGGCAACACATAGCATATGTCACCCTCTCTGACTCGCACAGGCAGTAAAATGGATGCCAAACATGACACTACCTGTGCACAGCCATGTATAGGAAGTGCACTGTGTGCATCCGACATAGGCAGTCCTCCAGCACCATCCTCAGGTCTGGCACACCCTCAAGGTAAGTCAATCAACCTACCAATTGGCAGTTGTATTAGAATGCGTTGTTACCTGTAGCTATGGTTTGGATGTGAGCATGCAAGGGAATTTGGTGGCCGAATGTTAAGGCAGCGGACAGTAGACATCCATAGTGGCACCATGATATCTGTAGCATATACCAGGATCACCATAGTAGCTAGTAGTACACAGGGTGTCATAACCCACTGTGGGTAATGGGTTGAGCATCATGTGTGTCCATACAGCCCACACAAATCTCAACCAGCTGGACATGTGTAGGCCAACACAGACAAATGCTGTACTATGGCCTCTGAATATGCCCAATGGATGACCCCCCCCACCACAGACACACACAGACAAACTACAGCAGGCCAGGCAGTTGGATGTAGGTTGTGAAGGCTAGGACGTCTGAAACTAATATTTTGGTAATTAAAGCTAAGATCTGAAGTACACTGGTATGCCTCTAGTCAGCACAATAGGTATGTCTACGCACTGAAATGGAGTACCTGACATACCAGTGTCAGCTGTGCCCCACTTCCAACGTACACATGTAACAGTCAGGTGTGCCCCCCCCCCCCGGTGCTGTGTAGGAATGTAGATACAGTCGGATGTCCCCCCACGCTGTGCAGAAATGTAACAACAGTCAATGCCACATGACCGATGGATACCCAGCAGACAGCATGCCACCTGTCAGTGTACAATGCAGAGGTCAGCACCACAGTACTGACTACCTGGACATGTAACACATGCGATACAGTTGACCATACTGGGCATGCTCAAACACATGAAGGTATGACGGCAATGTCAGTCGACAACATGTGGAACGGTCATACTGGGCATGCTCACACATGTAAATACAAGACGGCCAGGTCTGCAAACACCAGTGGTCCGGACATATCTGCCGGTACATTGCTATACTGTTGTATGACTGTGCTGTATGGTATGTGTGTGGTACTGTCTATTGTCTGTATATTTGCCATGGTGTATTGGTAATTCACATTAGCTGTGTGCACAGGGTGTTGCTACCAACATTTGCAAAGGATGGTTATTTGTTTGCGGCCAGAACAAGCACATTGGATACGGAGTGAGTAAGGCACATTGCAGCAGTTGGGAGCAGTTGTGTGTGGGTTTGCACAGTGTTAAGCACTGCTGACCTCTGGTTACAGCTACTTACACTTGTTTAGACTCCATATTTCTTTAACAGTGCAATACTCACATACTGGTAGCCAAACACGCTTACACCCGCTCGCTCCCTCACTTGCACATGCACCGACATTGGTGCTTGCACTTGTCACTCACGCTGGGAGGGCGTGATCCCTTGTGATGCCTATTACATCGGACTATATGACTACAGTTTCGGGTATGGCTGACCATTAGGCGATGGCATGGCGTTTGACTGTACGGAATCGGCGGCCTGTCCAGTGAGTTAATCATATTATATGCGTGTTCCTCATACAATCTGCTCCCATCTGGCTGATACATGGGAACTGATACTCTGCAATGCAGTCAAGTAAATGTGTTTTGGGAACCATATCCATCTGCCGGGTCATGCTACCGCATACCTATTGTAGGTTTACCACCTTTTAAATTGGCCGAGGTGAGACTTTAGGATTAACACCTGGCCCACTTTGCATGAGACAGTCCCTCCTTAGGTGTATGTGTCATGAGAAAATAATCTAGACATAGCAAATGTCCTGATTACAGGACAATATTATAATCTACGTTTCTCTAATAGTTGCATGTAACAGTTATTGTATATATGACACTTCTATATGTTATGTGAAGTAGCATAAGCAACTTGACTGCTGCTAGACTAAGCTTTTATTTGTGCTGATATGTATAGTTCTGTACTATGCATGGCTGTAGGTATGTTCTTACCTGGTACGTCTGACATTTCTACAGAGCAGGTCCCACTTTGGCCATTTGGAAAGGTGGCAGCCCTATAGGACCTATATGCAGAGATGTCAGATTTGGCAAGGAAACACATACCCACAGCCAGTAGAAAATAGACTGCTTCACCGGTTTGCATAAGTAAATGTTATTCTTGTAGCATTATAGTTGCTAATACTGATTCCTATAACATCTAGGTGTTTCAGATACAACATAACTGTTTTATGCAACCACTACAGACAATATATGGATTCTTTGCCCAAAATCACAGGTCATGTGCCATAATAACATTTATTTTACAGGACACAACTGCCCAAAGGGGAGTGTCCCTCGCAAAGGTGAACACGCGCTAACCCCAACCTATTATGCTATCATCTACTTAAGGTAGTCGTCGGAATATGCGCTTTCCGTCACTAGCAGACCTCACATACGAATGAGGGAGAATGAACACTGAATCAGAGACACTGCATAACACCCTCAGGGACACATTTAGATGATTGGTACTATTAACCTGATGCACTGACAGTCCCAGAGCATATGTATTCATACACATTTGTCGAGGTACATGCTGTTTATGACTCATACATTGTCATTAGTCATTACATATATTCCACCACCTGCCCACCTAATATCACTAGTTCTGGAAGGGTTTAGTTGGGACTGTGTTAGATTCTGATTCATAATCATGGACGTCCATTATAATCGGGTACAGTTCACTGATATAGTCCCTATGTGTTCCCAAAATGGTTTACAGACTATCCAGTAGATGTGCTCTTAAGGTTTGGGAGGTATGGGCATCTGCTATACCCACATAGGAATATTAATTACGTCCACGGGGCGGGCCTAATACATCTCTGCCAACCAACACCTTCACACTTAGGCCCATTATTGCATACCCATGATTCCCCTACCTGACACCCCTCTACAGTACTCATCCTTACTGTGAGCGCAGCTGGGGTATGAACACACACTTACACACTGCCCACTCTCCCCATCTCGGGACACATGTCATACGTTTTGTCAACCCATGTGTTATCAGACTTGCACAACCTACTGTTCCGTGTACAGCTACATCCTGGTCGCGTCAATCATCAATGGTTCACCTACATGGCAAATTTTTGGTATCCTGCAAGGGACCCAGTGATCAATGTTTAAAGTGTAGACCTTGCAGATCTCTCCCACTGGTAGTTTCCTGCCGGTGGTCTGGAAAGCAGCGGTGTATTTACCTTTATTGCGTGTCTGCATACCTCTCAACCTGGAAACATCAAAAATCTGGACAAGGCCCATGAAAAATAGCTACAAATCTGTACGCTGATTAACATCTAATTTGCATACATAATTATGTAACCCCATCCACTCCAATGGAATTGTGGGATACCAACTTTCAAACACAAACTGAACAGACAAACAAAATATGGCACCAGAGGTCCCTCCCCCCCCCTGCAGTCATTCCAATGTCCAATGAACTGGCTATTTCACCCCATTTACCATAATCACTAATGTGTGCATACTGCTTTACTTCTACAATGATTTGGATTTTATTTTTACATTTTGCAGCACAACAATGTACAAACACTAACAGACATCTGCAAACAAAACAATACTGTGTCACCATGAAAATAGACTTGGCATTAAAACTTCTCTGCCCTTGAAACTCACATTCATTGAAATCCACACCACATCCAAAGAAAATGCATCTGGCCAGTGGTGGATAAAGATTACCTTTGGGCCATTTTAAAATCATTGGCCCCTTGCACACAAAACAAGAAACATACATGTATTATTTTCTTTGATACACCTTCCTGACTTTATTAAGTTATATTCCTTGTATAATACAGCACACTTGTTAGAATGCATTTTAAATTTATTGTTTTTAACATTTTTCCAGTAAGAAATGAAACAAAATGCATGAACCAATAATGACAAAACTGCCCAAATCAGAAAATTTCC